>NW_006920411.1:473191-501356 GCF_000344685.1 Gloeophyllum trabeum ATCC 11539 | reverse complement strand
CGGCAGTAGCTGAAATGCTTTAACAGCAGTGGGTGGGCGATTGGGGTCACATAACATAGTCAAATGAGTTCGAAGCAACTTATAAGACATTTAATGAAGCTCTCAGGCTCTCGGGCTGAGTATTCAGTGAGCATAAAGTACACCCACTGCTGTTGAAGCATTTCAGCTACTGCCGTTTTTGGCATGCTTAGTCAGACTCGGTGATCTCGGGGAGACGATTTGTTCCAGCCGTCCTATAGCGTTCTCCTCCTCTTGTTCGTTCTGTATCCGGTAATTCTCATATAATACATTTTCTTACGTAATATTTCACTTCTGCCCTAGTAATTAGAGGAGCGCGAACGCTAAGGACGGGTGGTTTAGGAGCCTGTTGTCGACCAGGTTCGTCCAACGCTTTGATCCCGTCCTAAAGGAGGGGTAGTCAGGCACCCAGGCATCGACTACCGTGAGTCACTTGTCAAAATCAATTGTTATTTCGCAGCGAGTTCCGAGGACTTCGGGACAAAATGTGACGGGACTTCCGAAGTAGCACAACCCAAGCTGTGTTGCCCTAGTTCGATTCTCCCCCCAATCTCAATACTGCCTTTCGAAACATCCACATCCCTCCGATCCCACCAACCGCACCGGTCTCCCACACCCTCACCAATGCCGCTTCCGCTGGTGACCAGCTCAAAGGCGATAGGTTCGCCTTCGTCTGGGGCCGTCTCGATGCCTTCGAGCTGCCAGCCACCATCAGCGCTGCGGCGCGGCTGGTTTTGCCACTCGAGCCTATCCACCTTGCGTAGATCAAGGACTAATCGTTGCCCCGCTATGTTGACGAGAGCCATCGTCAGACTGAAGGCTGATCAGCTATAACGCATCGGGAGATGGATTATACTACGAACATAATGGATACCATGTTGAGCATGCGCTGAGCATATCACGTTGGTTCATATATGTAGACCCGGTGTGTGAGCTAGACGGAGCTTACATCGTAGGCGAATGCCCTGCAATGTACTCTTAGTGTGCCATGATACTGAGTTAGTGAACTACACTTACCAAACAAGAATGTTCGTCAAACTATTTACGAATGAGAACTGTCGGAGCATCATTTCGGGTAAGACAAGCCACTACAAGGGAGACTCCTCACAATGAAGTAGAGAGTCCCTGAAGCCTCATAAGACGCAGGTCAAAAGGCACTCATGAGCAATGCGGCGTACCGTCCCGATACACGGTGCAGACGATGGGCGACGTCTGCTGGTCTTGGAAGTTGTGTCTGATCGTGAGCATAGTAAGGATGAATACACCTGATTCCAGGAACAAGCTGGAACGCAGATTGGTCAGAACCTGAGCAAGAAGTGCCCTTCCTCGACAGTCATAACTGACCTTGGCAACCATAGCGTCCACTACGTTTTAGTTGTAAATGACATAGATGGCGAATACACGGTTAGGAGACTCACTTGCCAAGCTGCAAGAACGTCACGCTCCGTAAACAATCATTGGGACTTGGGGGCAGATGGGCTCACAAGGTAACGGGCCCGAGCAAATGCCGAGAGCGGAGAAGTAAGGGAAAGCGTCGTCTAGGACAACGTAAGCGACGAATGCACGATATTGGACATTGGAGCGTCTAGATACTTACGAACGCCAACGGCCATACCGTACGTCATTATACCCGCGCTGGCGAGAGCATACAAGACGAAGAGGAAAATCAGACCCGCTAAGATCTTTGGATTTCGTCCCCATACAGCCCACGCTCGCATCAGAACCAAGACTGCGGAAAGCCCTTCAGACTACTTGAGTTGCGATGGAATGAAGTTGACTCACCGTGAATAGAAGCATAAGAAATGAACATGACTATAGCACATATAGGAGTGAATCTATAACAGAACTTAGGGACGCAAGTGAACTTGAGCGTCGAGCGTCGTGCATCGTATCAGCGGGGTGACTTACTAAAGGAGAGTCACTAGTCCAGAGAGTGGACAGTTGGGCGTTAAAAAGACCGATCAAAACTATGGCCCCGTAGCGGTTTGCCAAAAAGATCCCTTTGACAAGGGACCATCGTGAAGGCCATATATGCCGCACCTGGTTAAGGGCTGAGTCCTAAGGCAACGCTTAACCAGCCCAACCGCATACCTCGTCTTCGAATGTGAGAGCGAACTCGTGAAGTAAGACAGCATACCCGGCCCAGCTGACATAGCTGACAATTCGAGGCATGAACGGCGGCGCAACATATATAAATCAATCCTTGATGCCGCTCACCGGACTAACTGTAAATCTTGTACCGCGGCCACAGTGAGCGGTTCAAAGGGAAGCGCCGCGATTCCCGAATGACGTGCATAAAACCTAGGACGAGCATACCTCTACTTGTCAGACAGGCGAAGAGTGACAAGGCACAGTTGACTATACCAATGCAACGTCTCCAGCGCACCCATCATGGTCTGAGCTAGCGGCAACGAGTTCAGAGCTTAGTACGAAGCTCGGGCAAAGCAGGCTGCTAGCATCCAGCTGAAGGGCGGGTGACCTTAGCAAGCAAAAGCCTTCAGCGACATCAATCCTGACCTGTCTGCAATTCCGAGCCAAACTTGTCGGGGTGAAGTTACGGCGTCCGTCCATGGGCCACCATGCGCCCGTCCATAATATGTATTTTCAAAAGCGGCCGGTATACTGGCCTCGGAACCTCGGAATGCTGGGCGCATGTGGAGAATTTGAGTTATTGGGAAAGATAGAAGCAGCTGATGTATCCGTGGTTGCCACTTTCGTTGCGAACTCCGTGTATGAGGGTGCGCATCCAGGAACACTGGTATTCTGGGTTTCGACGTCATCTGATAGGCGATTCGCTGCCTCTCGTCTCTTGTGCGACCGACTTGATATAGTACTTGATGGGACCCCAAGGTTAGAAGCTTGTGAATTGGCTGATTATATGTCCCTAAGTCAGCATAGAGCGGAGACATACATGTAACTGCGAGTATGGTCCTCCTAATACTGGACGTATACCCTGAACATCAGTGGCTCAAGACCTTTCAGCTAAAGCTGCTAAACCCGTCCGTACCTTGAGTCCAAATCGGAACAAACGAGTGCCAAAACAGAGAAGAAAGCCTAAACTCAACGAACGTCGGAACAACACGAGCACATTCTGCACAAGCCAACTGCTGACAGATACTGATACCGCTAAGGAAGGAGCAGACCTACATCCAATACACTCCTCACGGAAAGATGTGTATAGCGATGCAAATGAATAGCCAACGCTCAGACGATGGTCCACCGAAACGAGATATATCCATAGTACATTATAGGTACATCATTTACAACATCCGTGATTCCACTTTAACCATCGTATGCAGGAGGATTGTCAGCGGGCATTTCGACGGACCCAGAGGGACCTGCATCAGGGGTGGAAGGATATGTGGCTATAGAGCAGTGAGTCAGTGTCTAAACAAAACCTCAGACATTATTGGGCTTACGCAATGTCTCGTCGTCATCCAGAGCAGACTGTCGCTTCATATAAATCGCTCGCTCACGCGTCTTCTCCAGTACGCTGACGAAAGAGAAGAGGCCCTTGTCCTTCAGCCTAACTTCGGCTTTAGTGCCCTCCGTGAGGCCTCCATCAGCTGTCGGCTTAATCTCTATCACGAGATAATTGGCGCCGAAGTACGGCTGCTCGAACTTCGTCGACTGAATGGACGTTAGAAGCACAGAGAGTGAATCGAAGGACGGCTGCTGTCCTTTGGTATCCGACACGAAGACGAGCTGGTCGAACAAGCGGCAGATTAGACAGTTGAGTAACCAGGTGCAGACAAGCCTAGAAAGCAGTGACGCGCACTCGTTGGTCGGTGAGCCAGATCCGTCCTGTTTCTTTCATGGTTCTCGAGCTTCCAGATCCGCCAGAGGTCATTGAGCCGGATGGTGGTACATTGGGGATTATCAAGAGGAGTTCCGCACCGGAATCGATGGAAGTGATCGTTTGCTCGTTGGGTAGCGGTATAGGAGACCGCTCGGGACTCAGCATGGCCCAGTTTAATGCCATTGCTGTAACGACTCAAAGGTGACCAGTATATGTTGTCCGGCTGGTACGACTTCGTAGGGGTGGGAGGGTCCGTGTGACCGAGGTGATACTTGTATAGAGGGGGAAATCGCTGGAATCATGGAGTAATTACGGACTGGTAGATAATGCCGGTAATGAGACATCGCCACGCCTAATAATTCGATATGGCTTCCTGGCGCAATGGTAGCGCGTTTGGCTTCGATTGCCTAGCATACCAAAAGGTTGCAGGTTCGAGTCCTGCGGTGGTCATATATAGTTTATAATCTTTTGCCTCCAGGGGAGGTGTAAATAAAGCCTGCCACATATTTACATAAAAATAGTTTACTTAGTGTAGTCGCACAAATAATCGCACACACTACAAGTCGTGGTGGAATTCACAAGGGTGTGATCCAATCGCTATACCCTCCCCTGCCTCGACCCTAAGGATCTCCTCTCCGTCCTCTGTGCCAACCCGAACACACAGTTCGTCCGTCTCGTCGTCGATCATGTGGAACTCTGAGCATACTCCCTCTCCGAACGGATGAGGGAAGTATTCGTCGTCCTCATACTTCTCCGGTTCCACGAGGAAAGGATGGTAAAGGGCGTCCCTAGGAGTGAACCGTTTCGTGCATTCCGGGTTCATCACGTTCTCGAGAAGGTCCAGGGCGCATTCAATATCCGCCGCATGAGTGTCGGGATCTGGCGGCTCCGGCGACGAGGATTCGAGATCCGACTTCGAGGACTTGGCAGACGACGCCGGTAGGTTATCTGAGGAGGATCCCCGGCATGAGTACGGATAATAGCGTAAGTCTGGCTTGGGTGGTGTCAACAAGTCCGGATTCTGACGCGTTACAAACTCTCGCCAGGTGATACCGTCCGGTGTTATTGAGGGCACGTTAGTCGCGAAGGTTCGACCTGCAGTATCATCATAGTTAATGACACGGCCGGCAACTGGGATGGGTGGACAAATGTACTGTGTAGAGTAGCCGTTTTCTCCATCTTCCGTTTACCGATGATGACAGCAATTTCCATTAATGCTTCTATGTCGTCGTTAGACTGGAATAATGGGAATTTGCCGGTCAAGAAAAATAGTAGGATAACTCCCGCGGACCAGACGTCGATTGCTGTGGTCAGAATTTCAGCTTAGTCGCAATACAGTCTACTAGGGTATTCACCACCGCTCTGCTCCCCACATTTAAGCAGGACCTCCGGCGCTCGGAAGCCTCTCGTGCCAGCCCTGTTTGCCTTCGACGGCGGTCTATCAAGCACGCCGTCATCACAGCATGACCAGGGAGACAGCGACTGGTCCTTACCGGTGGTCTTTTTCCAGGTAGCCGACTCTGTCAGAGGGCCAGGAGCTCTTCTGCCGTGCCTCCTTCTGCATTTTCTTGATCCAGTCGAAATCCAGGTCGCCGAGGTTGCGTAGTTGGCCGTGAGGCTTCTCGCGCGTGGGGCCTGAGTGTAGACAGGTCCCAAGTGTCGGCCCGGGTTCCATTCTCTATGAGAGCGTAAGCCCTTAGATAGTTGGGTCGCAGTACAGTGCCCGCGCCTGCTGGGAAGAAGAGGCACTTACACTAGCCAAGCCGAAGTCGCATAATGTTCCGACCCCCGTTCGGGGGTCAAATAGAAAGTTGGCAGGTTTGACATCGCGATGAATTATACCCCTAGCATGTATATCTCGTAAGGCCCGAAAGAGGCAACGAAAGTACGACTTGATGCCTTCCATAGGCAAATTACGGTAGAAAAGCTGTAAAGAGGGCATGAGACTTGCATTATATGATTCGACACCGCAACATACTCTGAAGTCCTCGTTTCGATGGTAAGGCATAATGCATACCACTTGGTCATGGTGCCGGAAGGCAGTGATAAGCTGCGAAACGTGCCGGCACATCCTGCACTCCTCCATAATCGCGATTTCGTTCCGTATGCGCTCAGGATTACTCGTAACATAAATCCTCTTGATCGCAACGAAGACCTTCGCCGAGTCCGAGTGCGGGACCGACTGATAATGCGCGGACGAGGAAGGCGGATGTCGGCCGTGCCACACCGAGTTGTCCCACTTCCACTGGTACCCCAGGTCGATGGCTTTGTACACAGATGAGAACGTACCCGTCCCAAGCCTGTCTACTATCTTGTAGTCGTCCGTCAACTGCGGGACAGACTCCTCGAGGTCTTCGATCTCCTCCTCTATCTCGTCTTGTTCCTCCTGTGGCTTTAATTTGATGGTCATCTCCTCGTCCGTGCTAGCCTCAGAAGTAGAATCATCTGACTGCTCTTCCAGTGCATCATCAGCCTCTTCCACTAGGTTTTCCTCGACGGGCAGTTTCGGCAACAGCGGTTCCACTTTGCTATTTGGTAGGTCGACGTTATCCTGCTTCGAATGTATGTGGGACATCCTGGGGAATAGCTGGGCGAGGTGCGTGTGATACTCTTCTCTCTCAGGCATATCAAAGCCACTTATAGGATCTTCGGATGAAGCGTGGCCTTGCGGAACTGCCAGAGCATTCATGTAACGCTGCCGGTAGGATCGGTTGCGAGTGTTTGATGGCGAGGCCTCCAGAGGATTGGACGAGTGTTGCGACAGGAACGTGGCTGTAGCCATTTGCGTAGAAGTAGACGAGTCGCAGAGGCACAGACAAAAGGAAACAGACGGTCCTGTCGCGTACCAGAGCGCCAAAGTGATGTCAAGGTTGAGCGCGTCTGAGAACGCGTGCTGTACACGTGACCGTACAACTAAAAGCCAAGAAAATGTTATGACCACCGCAGGACTCGAACCTGCAACCTTTTGGTACGCTAGGCAATCGAAGCCAAACGCGCTACCATTGCGCCAGGTAGCCATACTTTCGAAATGGCACATATGTTATATATTCAGGAAAACTCTTTTCCACGACCCAAGTAGGACCTGCATTCGTTTCCAGCTTTCCAAGGTTTACATCGCACGGCAGCATCTCTGATGTGTCCGTACCGCGACGCTTGAGCTGCCCGCCGCCGTCTCAATGAGCCCCTTGGAACAGCTCAGAGCCCTGTGTCAGACTCTCTCTGCCAACCCGCTGGTGCAGCAATTCGCCCCGCTCGCCGTCGTTTTAGTCATCCCGCTCCTCGCGTTCTCCTTCCAGGCCCACTCCCCGTCCGTCTTCGATTCTTTCGCCATGTTCCTCGAGTCTCTGGGCCTTTCCTTCTCGTGGAACTCGTCAAGCGCGAGCTCGTCTTCGGCCTCTTCTTCGGACCGGCGCAAACTGAAGAAGAAACATGTCCGCACACGAGCAGACCAGCTGGTGGCGAACGGTAGTGCGAAACACGGTGCGTTATACGTCAGATACGCTTGTAATTACTGCTTATGAAGGTCCAGACAATGACCAGGATATTGCGGGGACGGAAGATGGCTACTATCCCGGTCTGGTGAATATTTCCGGGACGTACTGCTTCATGAATTCGACTTTACAGGTCGGTATCGCAGTGTGACAGGATTTCCGACGGTTCTTATAACGTATGCGGCAGGCCATGGCGTCGCTATGCTATCTGCAACCTCATATAGAGCGGATTCACGCCAAAGCGGAAGCTTTGGATGTACCGACGCCGGTCTTGGATGCGCTCAGGGACTTACTGTATAGTGCGTTTCGTGTCCCGCCTGGAGATCTATGTACTGACATGATACCGTCCCTAGTCCTGAACACTCCCCGCTCACACCCCACCTCTATCCGACCTGTAGACATTATCAACGCCTTGTCCAACCAGTCCCGAGGGAAACACAACGCGCTCTTTTCCTCGAGAGAGCACCAAGATGCGCAAGAGCTCTTCCAGCTTTTGTCAGAGTGCATCAAGAAAGAGGCATTGGAAGTGGACAAGGAGGGTCATCGGGATCGAGGGTTCGCGGGACTAGCAAATATGCCTTCTGATATCAGTAGAGATATCGGGAAGAGTGTGTTTGACGGGCTTACCGCCAATCGGCGGAGCTGTATGGATTGTGGGTACACGGAGGCAGTCATGCACTTTGCGTTTGACAACTGGCAACTGGCTCTGCCTCGATATGTGCGCTGAGATCCTCCTCTCCCTTGTCGTCGCTGACAAGCTAGCAGGCGAGCTGTCGTCTTGAAGAGTGTCTTGCCGACTACACACGACTAGAAGTGCTCACAGACTGTATCTGTCGGAAGTGTTCGCTTATAGCAACCCATCGACGTCTAGCCCAAGAGGCCGAGCGATTGACCGAAGCTGCTAGCCACGACGAGAATCCATCATCTTCCAAGAAGAAGCGAGCAAGAGAGGCTAGGAAGTTAGAATCCCGGGTGAAGGCTGCTCTTGAACAGGGGAAGATAGAAGAGGACATCCGTGGCGTTAAGATGGAGAAGGTGTTCAGTCGGGCGTCGACGAAACAAGCAATGATTGCACGGGTAAGCGAGGAGCTATTTGGACTGCCAAATGATTCCCGTCTAACTCATGATAGCCGCCTCCTGTATTGGCTCTTCACCTAAATCGCTCAATGATATATGGCCACTACGCCACCAAAAATACATGTCGAGTCATCTTCCCTGAAATCCTTGACCTCACGCCGTACACCACATCTGGCAACCTGTCCACCACCCCATCCGCGCCCATCTCTTCCCCTCCCCCGCCCATTCCCCGCTCGACGACACCTACCCCAGCAACATACGCTACCCCTCGCACGCTCTATCGCCTTGCCGCGGTCGTCTGCCACTACGGCCAGCATTCCTTCGGACACTACGTCTGCTTCCGCCGTAAACCTCGGCCTCCTTCCGCCGGGTCCCGCCGTTTCGCCCCGCCGCGCCTCGTCTGTCCGCTCGGCTGTGAGTGCGAGAAATGCCAGCGCTACGGCCCCGTGCGCGATGACGAATTTCCCGCCTCGCCCGGCCGCGGTTGGCTGCGTATCAGCGACGACAGCGTGCGCGAGTGCGGGCTCGAGAGCGTGCTCGCGGAGGGCTCGGGCGCGTTCATGCTGTTCTACGAGCGCGTCGTGCACCCTAGGCCGAGTGTCCATTCGCGGAGCTCCCAGGACACGGTGAGGCCAGACGTTGTCCTCGGGACGTGCGGGGTACTGAGCGGCCGCGCTGACGATGAGTCGTTGTTATCTGTAGGCGGGACGACGGCGCCGATCGGACCGAGGGTGGTGAGGAATGTTGCGGCGGGGCGGGGGAAGAGCGCGTCGCCGTCGCTGCAGAGGGAGCCGAGCGATGTGAAGGTCGAGAAGGCGGAACCTCGCAAGGTTGAGGTTAGGCCTGGAGACTTGCAGGACTCGTGCAAGGCTGCCAGAGATCGGCTTGCGCGTGCAGCAGCAGTAGCTCAGAACGGCGAAGCCACGACGTTGGAGGAGACACCGTCTTTCGAGGAGGACTCGGCTCCAACGATCCGGCCACCCGACCAAGCCACATTGAAAACCTCGCCAACCCGTCTAAAAGCTCCTCAGCCGGTTCGACCATTGTCAGGAGGGCCGCTATCGCCTCCACGGACGGTCGGGCTTCGAGCATAATGCACCGTGTACACGTATATTTATGCCTTGCTTTGGCTCGCCCAAACTCTGTACAACATCCACGCTCCTGTATCGTTAGTACCGCACCCTACCCCCGCTAATCAGTCTTGCTTTCTCGTTTTCATTTTGCTCGGAACTCTCGGCGAGGCGGATTAAACTGCATTGACAACCCTATAACTACATCACATCCATACTCACCTCGCGCACGCCCCAATACATATCATTACAATCGTAGCAATCTAAAGTTTGGATATAGTCCTTTTGAATGGGAATAGAGGACAGGAAGGAGATGTAGAATAAACCCAGCTCACTTCGATAAGTTACGCAACTAGCAAGGGAAAAGTCTCTCGTATGCCTACACGCACATCGATGTGAATGGAACGACTGCACTGGCTTACAAGGACCGGAGAACCGAAAATCAATCCTGGGGTACACGTTGGAAAGACATGTACCGGAGGTAACCGTGCAAACGCCGTGTAGGGTCCACGACGTGAGGGGGGAGGAGCCAAGGACGAGCCCTTATGGTGAAAATCGCACTTCCATATCACAGTTGGATTTGTGCGTCACCAGTAGATATGACGTTCGATCGTCCGGTGCTTCGTAGGCGTGCGGTAGATGGTGCGCTTTATCCTCGTCACGGTAGGCGCCCTGAAGAGACTCTCGTCAGCACTTATATCAGAATAATACAGATAGAGAGCATTACCAGGTGTGATAAACGTCGCCGGGTTCCATCTGGACTTCAACGATCAGTCTTCCCTGTCATGGTGCATGATATCAGATGGTTATTCGATACCAGAGCAAAGGCGGGCGCGGACACTCACTGCATAGTCATAGTGCGAACCTACTACTAACCCTTCACGTTTGCCGTACTGCGAGTGCTGGACGGCAACAATGTCACCGGGCTAAGAGGATGGTTGATACAGTCAGTATTGACCTAAGTGGGCCCCGAGAGGCGGCGTCACTGACCGCAATATCGTCGCTGTCGGTGACAGTCTCGGTGCGGTACCTGACGACTTCGGAGGCCATATCGACTTTAAGTGTGCGATTGAGGCAAGATCTTGAGGAGTCTTGAGGTCGCCGGGGACGTTCACAATCGTTGTCTCGACGTCGTCGGGGTCGATGACGAGGGGGCCAGCGATATGAAAGGTGAAGAGCCCTTTGGGGGAGTCTCCAGCTTTTATAGATTAGATGAATGCGTAATGGGGGGCGTTCCCATGTTACTCATAAAACGCGAGGCAGCCATGAGGCAGAATCCCGCCCCCCGGCGATGGAAGCTCGGGGAACAACAGACTTCGCTCGCTCGCCATTGTCTGCATTTAGTATATCACGGCCTGCGAGCGACGGCCAAGGCAACCATTGACGTTTTGTATGGAAATTACAGGGAAAATACTCGAAAAATGAGAGACGCCGTGGGCTGCGAGGCGGGAGGACGGGATGGAGCCAGTGTCGTCGTAAGGTACGAGGGGGCTCGCGAGGAGGCCTCGCGGCATCACCTCATGCAAAGCGGGGTATGCGGTGGCTGATCACCGTGCCCAATTACCAGCCCTATTATATGATAGTCGCTACAGCTCTATTTCTACCACGAAAAATACATAAGAGGATTAAAAGTACCATAATGTAGCTGTATACGAAGAAGAGCGTCCCATCAGCACGACGAGAAAGCAAGGTCGTACATTCATACGTACGCCCCACTGACGACGGTCATTCCGGATCGTCGACAGGGTCATATGGCAGCATCTGCCATACCTATGAAGAGAAGTATATGAGAGAAGTGTATAAGTATTCATGTGAATCATCGTACCTTAACTACGAGGCGGCTATTTCCTCCTCAGCCATGCAAACCACTCCCTGATCACGTCGCGAATCCTCAGGACCTCCCCCGGCCCATCCAAAACACCTCCTCCACCACCATCCTCCGCTTCAGCATACCCTCGCAACTCAGGCTTCTTACCCTTTCCTTTAACTCTCTCGTCGACCCCTCTCAGTATCTCTTCCCCACTCTCCCTATACGCCTTCTCAAGCTCCTCTTCAATCCTGTAGTACGGCCTTCGCACCGAGTAGGGCGCCACGCCGTTGTACTTCCTCACAAGAGCGTTAAGCTCGTCGAGAGCCGTTATATGATATGACCGCTCTCGTTCTTCCCATTCGGGATCGCGTAGAGCCGTGACGGAGGAGAGCGTGAGCGAGCTGAGATGGACGGCGGGGTGCGAGATTGTGAGCGTTCGTATGGCACGCCGGGTCCATGATTGGCGGAGGATCTCACGGAACGATGTTACGGCCGATTCAAGCTCTGCGCAAAAGAGTAGTCAGTCGTGTTTATTCTCCTGGAAGTGTCTAGCATACGCACCGGCCTGCAGTTCGACCCACGGCGGAGCAGCTCCTTGCCGCTTTACAATCCTGTTCATTAAGAATTCCTCCCTGGCAATAAACGGGTTCCCTTCGTCCTGCTGCCTCGTCAAGGGTTTCCCGCGCCCGCTGATCTTATTGAAATGACCTTCCAATCTAGCACGCTGAAGGCATGTCTTAGTGACATAGTTAGTCAATGCTAACAGAACACACCTCTATACGCTCCTCCACCAGGCCTTGCCATCCCTTGATACTGATCGGGTTCGGCCGCCCCCCGGGGGCACCCTGCGCTGTCCCTCCTTTGATTCCCAACCGATAGTCAATGGCGGACTCCCTTGCGCCGGTAAGCCTGGTCGCGTGCAGTGCCTTCCGTCGAGCTTCCCGCTCTTTCCTCTGAGCTTTCTCATCTAGTGGTAGCGGCGTGTGTTTCTTCGGCGGCGGGATGTTTCCGAGCTTAATGGAGGCCGTTGCATGTGAGGGGACAGTAAACGTCGTATGCCAGGGTTTGTGTCCTTCAATTCCGGGCAGAAAAGAGTCTGTTTGCCTACGAGGCTCGCCCGTGCTTCCAGTCACAGTAGTAGTCGTAGTAACACGGATCGTTGCATCTCCGTCTTCGACTTCAGAAACCGTAGTAGCAGACGCAGTATAGCCTGGCGAGTCAGGGCCAGATACCTTTGGGGGTGCTCGCTTGAGCTTCTCGTCGGCAGTTTGGATAGGCCCGCTCCGTAGCGGCTTGTACTTGTCGACTAGCATACGCAGGACAGCGTCCTGCATGGATTCTTCCCCGGTCCAGTTCTCATGTTTCTCGAGTAGTGGATTCCGCGCCCGCCTGGCTAATGCGTCGACCTCCTCTGCCTCTTCTCTGACGGCGTCGGCAAAAAGCTTCGCACTCGCTGAGCCTGAGCTTGGCTGCTGTCGCTGTTGCTGCTCATCATACCTAAAAGAGCTTTGCGTGAACCCTCTCGCAGGCCCAGCAAATGACGGTAGTAAACGACGGCTAGAGCGCTGAAGACGAACGGCAGCGGTGGTCAAGGTCATGCAACAACGACGGAAAAGCTGTTTGTCCACTGACAAACATACGCATTCGGCTGAGGCCTTTCCCGTGGCTGCCGGCGGCTAGATCATCAATTGGCGCTCGTTATCCGAATCGTACAGGATCCGGTCCGACTTGTATTGAAGAGTCTGCAACTCGTCCAAGACCATCGACGAGCAGCGCATACGCAGTTTCAGCACCAACAAATAGGACCGAACGACGAGCGCGACGACAATGGCAAACGCTCAACTTGCTGCTTTCAGGGTGCCGGACATCTCCAATGAGCCCATGGTGTGTAATTCAGGGGCTAATGCACGATGATGGGGACTGATTGTTAATGGATCGTAGCGTACATACGCACCAGGCTCACCTGAGCGCCAGGCGCTGCAGGCTGCGTACACGCAGATGGAGCAGGAGCTGCCATTCGAAGTTCCTTGCATCGTGAACGGCAAGCGGGTGAGTGAAGCAATTATTCTGCACCCGCGGCGCTGGCCCTCATACCGTATTTAAATAGATCAAGACCGGAAAAACAGCCAAACAGCCGATCCCCTTCGATCACGCAAAGCACCTCTGCACGTACCACGAAGCTGACCAGGCGACGGTGCAAAACGCGATCGAGGGCGCGCTAGCAGCCAAGGCAGAATGGGAGGCCATGCCGTGGAACGACAGGGCCGCCATCTTCCTCAAGGCTGCGGACCTCGTCAGCGGCAAGTATCGGTACAAGCTGTTGGCGGCTACGATGCTCGGCCAAGGGAAGAACGCGTGGCAGGCGGAGATCGACGCCGCTGCTGAGGTTCGTGGCAGCAACCCAAGCTGTATCATGCGGTGCTGACGCTGCAGCATAGTTGAGCGACTTTTTCAGGTTTGGCGTCAAGTACGTCGAGGAGCTGTATGCCCAGCAGCCTCCCAAGAACAGCTCCGGGTCCTGGAAGTGAGTCTTCCGCTTGCTCGGACGATCTCTACACTCTAACTCTCACCCCAGCCGAGTCGAATATCGCCCACTCGAGGGCTTCGTCCTCGCCGTTTCGCCTTTCAACTTCACCGCGATTGGCGGAAACCTCCCGGGCGCGCCCGCGCTCGTCGGGAACGTCGTCGTCTGGAAGCCCTCGCCGATGGCGACGTACTCGAACTATCTCATCTACCAAATCCTTGAAGAAGCCGGCTTGCCCGCTGGCGTGCTCCAGTTCGTTCCCGGAAACCCGCCCGAGGTCGTCGGACAGGCGATCGACTCGCCCCACTTCGCGGCCCTGCACTTCACCGGCAGCACGGCCGTGTTCAAGAAGCTGTGGAAGGATATCGCGGGCAACTTAGACAAGTACAAGGGCTACCCGAGGATTGTCGGCGAGACGGGTGGGAAGAACTTCCACCTGGTGCACGAATCGGCGGATATCAAGAACGCGGTCCACCAGGCCGTCCGGGGTGCGTTTGAGTACCAAGGTATGTGAAGTGCGGCCTCCGCGTATCATTCTAGCTGAGCACCGTGCCACTGCCAGGCCAGAAATGCTCTGCCCTTTCTCGTTTATACGTGTCTTCTTCCGTTTGGAGCTCCGGGTTCAAGGACCAACTGCTCCAAGAAATCTCCAAGATCAAGGTTGGGCCTCCTTCAGATTTCACTGCTTTCATGGGACCCGTCATGTAAGCTGTTCCGCGGGTTTATGTCAATGATGGCTAACGAATGTACGGTGCAGTGGCAAACCGGCCTTCGACAAGATCACGGGATACATTCAAAAGGCCAAGGAGGCTGGCGGCGAGATCCTGATTGGCGGAACTGGTAATACTCCTCTGAATTGCAATGAGTCCGACTTCATTCACGCCTCAAACCCAGGTGACGATTCCAAGGGCTACTTCGTGCAGCCGACGGTCATCCTCAGCAAAGACCCGAAGTCAGTCACCTTTGTCGAGGAGATCTTCGGCCCCGTACTCTCCGTAAGGACCACGCGCAGCACCTGTGATCTTACCTTGTAACTCAGGTTGCATCCAGGTCTACGTTTACGACGATGCCAAGTACGACGAAACCCTCGAGCTAATCGACACCACCTCCGCCTACGGTCTCACCGGCGCCATGTCAGTCTACCCTGGTTGCGTTCTTTTGGCTGATGCTCATAGATGGTACCTTACCTAGCTTCGCAAACGACCGCAAGGCGCTCCTGAAGGCGACTAACCGCCTGCGGCACGCAGCCGGCAACGTCTACTACAATGAGAAGTGCACGGGCGCCGTCGTCGGCCAGCAGCCCTTCGGCGGTGCGCGCGCGAGCGGTACGAACGACAAGGCGGGTAGTATCAGCATTTTCTATAGGTTCGTTTCTGCAAGGAGTATCAAGGAGAACTTTGTTGGATTAGAGGATTACCTGTACCCGAGCAATTTCGCATGAGCGAAGGCCGAACGGTAGCAGGGCGACGGATTGGTCGAGAAGAAAAGGTTACACTGTATCAGTTCATACTATAGGAGATTACTGTATCAAATGTACCCAGCACGAATCAAACATATGCTAGATGGAAATTCCGGTCCTATAACGTTACAGGCACAACCTCGGGAGAGCACACGCTAATCGGGAGGTTAGATGGTGTCCGGTAACTCGTCGATCCGCTTCTTCAGGCCCTCGATGAACACGTAGGAGTTCAGCACGCTCTCCGCACACCTCGGACACCCCGACCTGGCCGACTGCGACAAGAACGCCATCGAGAATATCACCCGCGTGCAGGGGCGCACCGCGAGCTCCTCGCAGCCGCGCTTCTCAAAGTCCGTCCACCACCGCGGGGGCATGTAGCTCCCGAACGCGACCGCGCTGCATTGCATGCACTTGATCGTGTTGACGGACCCCGGTTTGGAGGATTGCAGCACCTCTTGCGCGGCCGCGGCCCGCGTGCGATGCAGGTCGAGCAGCCGGCGGTAGGAGTAGGCGGAGATGTGTTTGAGGTCGTCGGATAGGGGTGTGGCGAGGATGTCGGTGGAAAGAGTGTGTCGCGATGCAACCTTTGCTTCGTCGTCGAGGTCGAAGCGGCATGCAATGGCGAAGACTTTCATGGGCTCCTTCTCGACGAAGCGCGGTGAAACCAAGAGCTTTCTGAGGGCATGGATGGCGACTGTCAATTCGTACTTCATCGCGACTGCGAGCGCCTCGGCGAGCTCGTCCAGGGTGCCGATGTCGGGGTCAAGCATCGGATACACAAATTGCAGCACTGTCTCCATGACGGAGCTGGCCTCTGAGATGTGCACGACTGGCAGGGGCGTGTCCGAACATGACGGCTGCGGCAGGGAGAACATGTTCTCGAAGAAGGGGGACGCCGCGGAGAGGATGCATTTGTGCAGACGAATGTCGGTTTCGTCTGGGGCACAGATGAGGATGATATCCGCGTCGGGTGAATTCCAGGGGTCCTTAATGGCGTTAAGCATCGTATTCTCTATGAGACAAGTTCGGGGATACGGGTGAGTGCAAAGGTGGAGGTGAGTTTATAACCGCGAGTGAGTGGGGAATCCAAGAAAGGGCGGTGTGGCAAGAATGACGCAGATATCTCTGAGAGTCATTGCGGGCTAAACGAAGCTGTGTAGCGCGACCGCGGCACACAAGGATGTTTCGGGTATATCATCCATGCTGGTCATTCCGATCTGAGTTCGGACCACCCCCGTCAGTGGGTTATCACGTGACGCCGCTAATACACTTACAGCGGCTTCACTATGGGCACCAGATTAACAATGGCAGCAGCTTCATTGCAGATATCAGATCAATGTACATGGCGGATAGGAGTCAGGTACATACGGTCGTATAAGTCCTTCTCGACGCCTCAGCGCCTCCGCTCCCTGTATCCATCCCTCTCTCGCCTGCCGTCCCGGTCTCTACTCCTGCTTCGACGCCTGTGTCGATCCCTGCTCCGGCTCCTACTCCTGCGATAGTCCCTTTCCCTGTCCCTATCTCTCTCGCGTTCCCTGTCCCTGTCTCTATCCCTCCGAGGCGACCTCGACCTCCGCCGGGGCTCCGGCTCTTTGCTTCGGCTTCGATGCCTACCGTCCTTCTCGTCCGGGACATCGAAAACCATCCCATAATCACCCCCTGCTCCGCCGTAGTCGTCCGCTCGGTACCTCCGCGTTTCCTCGAGGTCCTCACGACCGCCGAAGCCGCCGGCGGGACGACCACCTCCCCTGCCGCGCTTCCCACCTCCACCGCGTTCCATGCGCGGGCCCATCTTCGGGTTGTTGGACCATTGGTTGTTTAGACGAGCCACGGATTGCGAGCTAGATCTCGATCAGTATTTCCGTTATGGTGTAGAGCATTAATGACGCACAAATCGACCCATATGCGACGATCATCGACTAAGACATTTTGCATTTTAAAGTACGCCTGCAGCATGTCAAGCCCAACTTCCCAAGTTATAGAATAATCACCAACCTGTTCCGCATCCTCCCGCTTATCAAACTCAATAAACGCATACTGCAGGGACTCGCCCGTCTTCTTGTCCCTAATAACCTGGCAGCTCATGATCGTCCCGAAGCGCGAGAATATCAGCTCGAGGTCCTCGTCGCGCGTGACGGGGTTCAGCTTGCACACGAAGAGCACGTTCTCGGGCGGGCGCACGTTCGCGAAGGGCAGGTCGCCGACCATCTCGAGCGTCAGCGCGGACGCGCGCGCGGCCTGCTCGCGCCGCTGCTTCTCCGCCTCCTCCTCGGGGAGCGTCGCGAGCGGGTCTTCGTCCTCGGCGATGCGCGTGGAGTTGTCGGGCGGCCGGATGGGTGAGGCGTCGGGGCGGACGAGGCCTGGGGGGTCGGGGAAGGGGTCCTCTGTACTAGCAGTGTTACGGAGCAATATTGCTGGGAGGGGAGAGAGACTTACCTAGGATGATTACGTGCCGTATCCTAACGTCCTTCAATGGCCGCCCGTCCTGGTCCACAAAGACCTCGTTCAGCTTGTCAAGCGTGTCCAGCCCCTCTACGACGTGCCCGAACACCGCGTGCTTCCCGTCGAGGTAGTCGATGTTGTCGGCGAGGGTGATGAAGAACTGGCTTCCGCAGCCGCCTTTCAGGCCCTCCACGGAGGGCGCGACCGCCATCGAGACTGTCCCGCGCTCGGTGTGCTTGAGCCGCGGGACGATCTCGGGGGTGAAGTAGCGCGGGCTTGATTTTCCCTGCTGAGTCGCGATGTACGACCATATACACTCCCCGCCCGTGCCAGTCGCGGTTGGGTCACCGGTCTGCGCTAGGAAGTCCTTTGATACTGCACGACGATTAGCGGGTGGCTCACATGAGATTAGCGCGTACATACCATTGAAGAACGCGTTGAGGTTGTAGTAGTAGACTTTGCAGAGCTTGAGGAAATTCTCGCATGTCTTGGGACACGCGTCGACTTCTAGGTCGATGACGATGTCGCCAAAGGACGTCTCCAGTAAAACCGACATACCGTGCAGACTTCAACGTCTAGTCTGTTTCTGTCCGACTCTGTTCGCGCCCCGACACACAGTGACTTAGTCTGGCAGTAATGTAGTCCAGCAGAGCCCGACGCCAGCAGCACTGAGCGAAGATGGGAGAGGTGGGTGCCAGTGGGCCTCACGAAGAAGGTTCAAGGCGCCCTCGCGCGGTAGACTGGACTTCCTCTTTGACCGTGACTCCGGCCGCTATAATTACGACTATGTTCAGGGTTCGCCGTGGGTCTGACAGAGTTTACTCAGAATCAGAAGGATGGACAGATATACGTGGTTCGGTTCCTTCGACAGCCGTCGAGCCACCCTTCAAATCGCTGAAGAAATACCATGGCGGCCCCGGGCTGGGTAACTGACTGGGAGCGTGCTGTATCCCAAGGGCGGTTCAATGGCCGTAATCTGGACGTGTGAGTACCCCCCGTCGACCACCATGTATACTGTTGGTGACATCGCTCTCCAGGAATTTCTCAAAGTACCACATGGTCGACAAGCTCTTCATGGCCGACAAGGCGTTCGACCAGGAGTGCGAGTGGCCGCAGCTGCCGGACCTGCCCTTTCCCCAGAACCACACAGACTCCTTGCACGAACTGTACTGCTGGGTACGCGCCCCTCCTCCATTCGTCTACGGACGTCATGATCCTAAGCACGTCCCCCGCCCTGCTAGTTTCGCTACCACATCGGCATCCTCACCTACCGCCCCGACCCCGACCGGCACAAGAACCCCACCGCGATGCGCAAGCCCAACCCGCGGCGCCGCCCTGCAGAGCAGGACGACCGCCTCGAGACGTTCATCTACTCGCCCTACGCGACGATCCAGCAGTTCCTCTCCTGTGACTGGTACAACATCGGGCACGCGTGGCTGAAACGCTGGTGCCGCGACGTGGGGTACTTTATCGGCTTCTACGTCGATTTCCTTCTCAGGATCAAGTTCCACTACGACGAGGACATGCTGGGCGAGCTCCTGGCTACGAAGGAGCTCCTGGAATTGGTACGGCAGGTATAGCATAGCCGACAATCAAACCCGCGCTAACTGAGATCATCTAGGCGAAAATCGAGCTACCCCAGACGCATATCACGTCCCTCGCCCTCTCCTACTCATTCGCACGGGGATGCAGAGAGCTCTACTCCCCAATTTTGTTCCACGGCTTCGTCCGCCCGGAAGTAGAGCAGTTCGTATCGGAACTAGACCCCCAGGACCTGCAGGTAGCCTTATCCGACCTGCACGATGAGGACGAGGACACCTGGCCATGGATCCCCGACGTCGACCCCGCGAGCTGGCTCAAGCCCGACCCGAACGAGGCAACCCTGCTCGCCCTCCTCGGGCCCACGCGCCTTCCGCTCACACATCACGTCGGCATGGTCGAGACGAGCACCAGACGCATCCTGCGCGTGGTGCCGCCAAGCGCTGCAGGCCCAAGGAGAAACCATGCAGATGCTGCTTCTGCTATCGAGGAGGAACTGGATGTTAGGTTAGGCAAGGTAATACTCGCCCCGTGGGGCCTGCCCAGCCCCGACGCGGAGGGGCTCTCGGATATCCTGGTGCCGACAGTTGAGGCATGGGCGAATGTCGAGTGTCATGAACCCCTTACAAAGAACATCACTGTTCTCGTGGACCCTGCCATATTGGATCAGTTCATTTTCGGTATGGGCGTCTCTGCGACTTTCGCGCAGATCGTCCCTCGCCGCAGAAATACCGCCCCCGGGGAGGGGTATTGGTTCGTTGAGCATCTGGTCAATGTTCTGCCTAGTTTCTACATCGACCCCCGATGTCCGCAATCTTGAATCAGCTATAATTTGCTCTCCAGACCATCATTATTGTCTTGCTATCGTCGCATTGCTATTCTATATGTTGTACTTGCTATCGTTGCTGCCCTGTATTATGTACTTGCTCATCTTGGCACATCAATTCAAATACCGCATTGCAGCAGCGAGCTCAATGCGAGTGCATGGTTTACGATTACACAGTAACGCTGGGCTCGATCTCTCCTAATAACATTGTCGCGTCCTTGCTGCCCGTCAAAACTGCGAGCACGGTCAGCCAAACGACAAAAAGGTTACAGCCAAATTTCTACTCACTGATGGGCTCTTTTGGATGGAAATCAACGGCGGTGACCGTACCCTTATGCCCGGGCAGCTTATACTGCAGCTTCCCGCTCTCTACGTCCCATATGCACACCATGCGATCTGCGCCGCCGACCGCAACGCGCTTCCCGCCGTCGTCGCGGCTCCACGCACCCTTGAGCAGCGTCGCCTCGAAGCCCGCCGGCGCACCCGTCAGTACGCGGTGGATTCGCGTCGGGGACGGTGAGAACGGGCGGATGTCGTGGATGAGGACCTGCGACGAGAAAGAGGGCGAGAGGAGGTACGACCCGTTCGGGGAGAGGGACAGCGAGGTGGGCGTGTCTGTGTGCCCGAGAAGCGTGGATACCTGCTGTTGCTTGCGGAGGTCGTACACCTGTGGCGCTCGTCAGCTGTGGAGGGGTTAGTGGGAGGGTCATTTGCCACTCACATGAATCTCGTTGTCCAGCGCGCCGACGTACACGCTCGCCCCGTCTGCGCTCCAGCACACGGCGGTGACCGGACACCCAACCTCGAACACAGCGACGCAGTCCTTCTTCCCCTCATCCCCGCCTTCCCAAATCCTCACCGTCCCGTCGTCCGAGCCAGTCGCGATGAGTTCCACACCCGGGCCGCCTGCCACGGTCCTGTCCAGGGAGTTGATGATCCCGCGATGGGCACGAATTTTCCGGACGCGTTCCCCGGTCGTCACGTCGGTCATAAGGAGCGTGTGGTCCGCCGAGACGGTGTATATGAGCGGATGGAGGAGCGACCATTGGAAGTCGAGAATCGGCGCTTTGTGAATATTTTGTAGCAGCCCGTAGTTCACGTTCGGTGGATACGTCTTCCAGAACGCTGTGGAATGGAGTCGAGGTCAACAAAAGAGTACAAACGCGTGATTCAGAGACGCACAAAGACTGCGGTCCGCCGAGCATGCAGCAATATTCTGCCCGCTCGGGTCGAATTTACAGCTCAAGATTTCTGCCTGGGAAGGTCCTCACTTAGCCTACAGTCCAAAGTCTCTCCTCCAGCGCAATGTTCATACCTAGCGAGAAGTACGTACCGAGTGTGCGCCTGACAGACTGACAATTGGAGCCTCTAAGTTGCTCGTGCGTTTGATGCTTCTGACTATGCCTCGTTCATTGTTAGAGGAAGATATTGCTATCTGTTGCGTGTGCCCTTCGGGGGAACCAGAACGAGCCCGTTTGATGAGAGTGCCGGAAGATGGTGATGAAGGTCGTTTGGACATGGTGAACCCAGGTCAGGGTTCGGAGGGCGTAACACTTGAGCGCAAGACAATTCCTCAAAAGAATCACAAAAGTTGTGGAGGGTAACCAGATAAAAGAGTTATGAAGATAATCGAATGACAATGACCGCGGCAGGGGTCGAACCTGCAATCTCCTGATAACACAATCGTAGTCAGACGCGTTGCCATTACGCCACGCGGCCATGCACTAAGTGCACTTACTACAATTATACAGTTGTGCGTTTTCATTCAAGGCTCATCAGTGATGGCTCCGCGACAACTGAGACAATGTTAGGATAAAGTGACTTTATGGACCCATCGAGGTACATGCCCACGCTGTGAGAACGGACGACGGACACTAGACTTACATAATTACATAGAGTCTCGCCCTATCAATTTCGGGGGCACGGATTCGGGTTCTGTGGAGTAGCCCTCACATAGAGGAGACTTCAAGAACTACATAGTACTCAGCGTACATTCTCAGGACATGTGACAGTTTGGACTCTATTCACAGCTTGGACTGAGGCTTAGACGGCTCCATCTTTATATGTGTTCCAGAGGCAACGAGACGATGTCTGCTATCATCCCAGATCTGTGGGGTACTTGGATATAGCCGCACATGGAGAAGTGAACCACGATACACACCTCGCAGCAAGCCGACATCACCCGTGACCCCACTGCAAGACTCGTGCTAACGACTCGAAGCTTGTCTCCCCTGAGTACAAGTACATCTTGAGATTGCATGGTTCAAGGAATTCTCGACGACTCACAGCAACGCCGGGGAATGGTAGACAATGTTCAGTGCTTGCGAAACGCCAGAGGATCCGGAGCCACCGGTGACGAGAGAGTACGCGGCGATGGGTAAAGCCGAGCAGCTGCAAGGAACCCCAATTCACTTTTCTTGGGGTACACAGGAGAAGACAAAACATTCACTCACTCGTCTATCAAATAAGCAGCACATGCCCCATGCAGCGTACCCATCCCATTCACCATGTCTATAGGTAAGACAGGTTAAGATAAGCCATCCACGAGCGGAAATGACACTCACCAGTCTCAACTATTATCTCAGCTACTACCCGGCACACTCTCCTCTCGGGCTCATTGGGATTAGGGTTAATAGAAATCTCGGTCAAGTTGATCCTCCTGCCTATGGCATCCGCGAAACCTGGTCGCCCGTGATTCGGCGACAGGAATAGCTGCAGCCAGTTCGCCGCCAGCTGCTTCGCCTCAACTGGGGCGTTCCCGGGGATCTTCGCTGCCTCCTCTAGTGAAATGAGCACCTTGGGCATCGGGAATGAGAGGCATCATGCGCTCAGAGCGACCGGTTTCTTGAGGACGACGACAGAAGGTGCAGTGGGATTATAGATAAACACGTGCAAGTGGCAGATCGTCTGCGCGTTCGCGCCACAAAATGGGTCCATGTTTCCTGCTCCCACACGGAATTCAAAATGTGGGGAGGAAGTCTTAGGATTCTCAAGAAGTGAAGTCCCTCAGATCCTGGACCCTGCTTAGTTCTTGGAGAATCTGATCATCAGTGGACATACGTAAATATTCGGGGACGATGTTTATAACTGCACGAGGAGACAACCATCTCAAGAGCACTCCCATACTTCGTTTTCTGAGTCACCAGTCGAGATTTCAAGACCAAGCTTTCGGTGTAGGAGATGGCTAGTACGTTTCCTTGACGATGGTCTGCATGAACTATTGACAATGGGGGACTTGGAAGTCTCACAAATATCTGGAAACGCACAACCCGAGACAAAGAAACTCATCTTGGATATGCTGCAGTCCATGATGAGGAAAGGCAGGGGGTTCGCTGACTCGATCGGGGGGAGACTCAACATTATGGAAGTGTCGGTAAAGAATAAGCTGCAAGAACACGGCAAAGGAGTAGACGAAGGCCGCGTCATTTGTGAAATCACCGCGCAGGAAGGTATTAGACGTGATCCGAACTCACTGGTATAGCATTCTGACCGGGTACGCAGACATGCTGAATGGGGCGGGGTACGTGCACGGAGGATGCTTGATGTACTTGATAGATAAGTGAGGAGACGCACTAGCTGCTTAAGAGATCATCTGATAATTCCTCCAGTTGCGCCCTGCTATGCCTCACCGTTCTTGATAAGGATGCAAGACTGGGTATGCCAGGCCTATCATTGGCAATAGACACGGTATTCCACGCACCGGCTGGCGAAGGTGATCGACTTAGGATACTGGCCACCACGATGGCTATTGGCTCACGCATCAAATCAGCTAGGGTCGAGGTGCGTGTCCTGGCACAGTGCGGAAGTGACGAAGATAGCTCACCGTGTGGGTAGATTTGGGATTTGAAACGTAGCCGTCTTGTAGCATCGGGGGTAGAAATCAAGATGGACGCACCAAAACCAAAGATGTAGAAACGAGCAACAGAGTCGATATCCGCATACGTATACGCCTTTCCGGTGCCTGTTCCCTTCGTCATCCGATGCGTGCCGATCTCAATAGCATGCATAAAGCCGCCTTGGGTGGGTGGAATTATGTCTATTCTGGGTCGCCGCATACAAGAAGGTGTCAACCTGGAACACTCAAAGTGCGCCGCTGACATCAGATGTTAAGCGAATGGAAACACGTCTGTAATGTGAGCGGAATATTACCTGCCCGATCCCTCCCCGCCCGATGGTGATGCCACAGGTACTCTTGAGTACGAATAACCGTGATGTATCTCGTCTTCGATGTCCCCTTCCTGCTCGTGGCGGATCTCGTCTCCTTCGTACACTGCAAGCATTTCTCGTTAACTCCATGAGACGATGAGTGACAGATGTCTTTACGAAATGCCAGCTCTTCTAACGTGCGGCCCGCCGTCTCTGGAAACAAGAAGTATACGAAGACGATTTCGAATAAGAGGAATACGCAATAACTAGGGTTGCCTTCGTCAGGTATATTGATACCGAAGCAAACGTGGCCAGCCCGTACCTAATGTAATATTTCCACCCTGCACCTTGCGATCAACCGCGCGATCAACCATGAACGAAAGGGTCGCACTCACCGGCGTTGGCAATACCGATGGGATTTACGAACTGATTGAGGAATACGGCTGATTTGCTCCCCGTTTGAAAGATGGTGAGACCCTTCGATCTCACATGATAAGGGAAGACTTCGATCATGAACGCTACCCATTGAACCCGGTTAGTACCTGATCAGGCGGGAAGAAGTCTCGATTGCGCACTGTAGGATAGTGCGTTATAGCCGATATTATATGCTGGACTGTATAGAAACATGAGCCTGCCAGGCAGCAATAATCTCAGTATACTATAGGGCTAGAGAGAATGAATACGTACGCAACAACTGCGTGCCCTGCCAGAATGCTCCCCGTGATAGTGTATATGGCTCCCGCGAATGTCCAAGCGGTGAAGATGCAGAACAAAGATATTGTACAGATCTATACACCAACTTCTCAGATAATCCGGGCGACGTGGGATATAATGGACCTACCATGTATGCGACGCGGCGCCTGATTCTGGGAATAGTAAGAGCAATGGTGGTCCCGTTTACAAAGGCCCAGCACACGGTCGCAAGATTGATTAGGTTCTTAGTACGATTGTCGTGAATCCCGATGCTGTCTAGAATGGGCGCCAAGAAGTATCTATCCGAGTCGCCACCAACGTCGCGTCCAAAATTCTAGTCGGCGATACGTCATGAAGCAAGCTGAACCGACGCACGAGATGAGTCCATTTCCACTCCACTGGGTGGCAATTCCGAGGAATACAGCAATCAGCACGCGCCTCCTCATCCCTCTCGTAGCGACCATATCACTCCAGGAGCTCTTGCTGCTCTTCGCGTCAAGCTCTAGCGTTTCGCGGATTTCTGCGTATTCCATCCGTACAAATTCGTTCTCCGCATCACCCTCCGCGTGGTACTTGGTCAATATGGCTAGGGCATCTGCATGTCGGCGTTTTGCGACAAGCCACCGAGGGGATTCCGGGAGGTAATGTATGAATGCAATTTGAAGGACGCTAGGGGTAAGTTGTAGGAGTGATGGTATACGCCAGGCCCAGTTGTTTGCAATTGCAAAAGTACAAAGGGTGACCGCGGCAGCACTGAAAGACCCTACAGAGGGGAAAGACTGTGTGGTATCTGTAGTCACTGACATGACTGATGTCAACATACCGATATGGTAAGACGAACTAAAAAGCGAACTGAGGATAGGTCGTTCCTTAGGATGAGACAATTCTGGGTGAACGCTCAGCCGCTGCAGTATCATTAAGTATTGCCACGCTGGTAAGCTTACCTCCGACGAGAGAAGAGGCAGCAATCACCGCGAAGGGTATGCCGAAACCGAGGATGAATCTTGCAGTAATAAACATAGTAACTGACGTCCGTGAGCGATTCCCTTATTTTGCGCTGAGTCGGGACGTACAGTTCTGTGAGGACGCCTGTAATAAAGCCCCTATGACCATTAGGACACTGCCGAAGACGATCGAGCGACGACGACCTAGAGTGTCACTGATAGGTGCGACGAAAGGCAGGGCGCACACGCCTCCTAGCGAGTAAAGGGCCGTCATGATGCCGAGCATTGTGGACCGTGGATGCCCATAGACTGTGATAATCATTGAAATCAGGTCGGAATAATCAATGATGACGACGTACAGCGATTCCATGCTTCTACTGCCTGCAGCCCGTTCATCATGGAAGAATCAAATCTATGATTTGGGGTTGGTCTTCGGGTCGGGGGACTCGCGAGCTGTACTCACCCGCTAGTCATCTCAGTACCGAGACAAGTGGGGATCATGACCAGATATAAGAGCCTCAGATTACGTTTCCTGTACCAAGGGGTCCTGTCCTCTTTGGTCAGGCGGGATAGCAAGGGCACAGTCTCATCTTCTGAGAAACTCGAACGTCTACTTCTAGTGGTCATTGGATAGTGGTCTGGATTTCTTTGTGATTCGCAAGCGACGAGCCGATAGATTGTGTACAGCGGCGGGAAGATGATACTGTAGGTAAATTAGATGCCCTTTTAATATCAACTGCCAGGAGGCGCCGTGAGTGTAAACGGACAGTCGCCATGGGTCACTGTTTATATACCTATGACTGGCTCCTCGTGTATTCCGCGACTCTGGACTCAGTGCTAGTCTGATAACGGCATGAACGCCGTAGCTCCCAGTTGGTATGGTAAAAATGCCACAATCCTGCAGTATGCGCGCGCGAGTTGCCAAGTGCTAGGGGGTGACAGATACGCGTCGGCGGCTTGCTACGTCTAGGAAAGTAGAGAAGAGGTAGGGAAACCATATCGCAGCCACGAGTTCGTTTTTATGGATGAATGACTCGGTCCCTGAATAAATGCTGGCCGTGAGGAGATTCCGATGAAACTCCGGGGCGCGGCTTCCGAGGCTGGAGTGACAGGCCACTAAGGCGCCCCGCCGCATATCTGTCAAGTATCAGTCGTGTCGTTCACTTCAGAACTTGATCAAGCGGCTAAGAACTGGATTCAAGACTTACAGCAAAGAATGGAATTCGAAGACTTCGTGGCCACGGTGCGGAAGGGAGTGAACGGATCAATCGCAGGGAAATGCCCCTCCTTTGGGAGGGTTAACGTTGTGGCACCCCCAATATGCATGAGAACATTCCCGCTACCGTAGGTAGTGGGTCTTGGACCCCCCGGCCGTTCGCAGGTTTCCTGCGATCGTTTCAAGATCTACGCGATCTATTTGACACTATTTGGCTCTTAACCGTATATGGCGGACGGCAGGATCGGCACACGGCTTTGGACCAATCAAAGATGGGGTCCTCAAAGGACCCTGATTGTAGAACCACGTGGCATCTCTCTTTCCATCTTTAGCCAAGGTGGCGGATGCTGGTCAAGGGACTCAAGAGAACAGACATGACCTAGCTTGGGGCGTTGGAGATGCGGTCTCCAGGTAAAAGCAGCATACTTCAATGTCAGCTGTTTTACATAAATGACTTGTATACTCAGAACCTGAGGGAGGAGTGAGTGGACATCTCTTCAAATCGTTGAGGTGAATGCTCAGTCGGAAATCATGACAACTGCTTTCGCAAAATAAATATATTAGTATATGGTGCTGCTCAGGATGTCAAGTTTTCAGCTTGCTACCAAATCTTATCTATGTCTACGGTAGCGGGCTCTGCCGCTCGCACGGCCCTACCGCCTTATATGTTTTCGGATTTTTCCCGATTTACAGTCGTTTGCATAAGAAACTGAACATCACGTTTCCGCGCGCGTTGTTTGTCCGCGCCAAATATGCCCTTTTTGGGTATCGGCAAACGCGCGGCAAAGGGCTTACCGGAGGGCAGAGTGTTCCTCAAGTCACTGTAGACATACTAGAATGACTGATTTTACTAAGTACATCTATATATTATACATTGCATGCGATATGCGAAGCCCTTTGATTCCCCTCCGGACATCTACAAGTCCTTACCTAGCCAATGAGCCCCGCGAGAGGCCGTCTGAAGGCTTAGTGCTCAGTGAAATACCCTGAGTTCTTGGCAGCGGTTAATAACAAGCTGTAATTAACAGGTTAATTACTTGTCAATATCTCAGGGTCGGATTTCCCTTGGTTAATTACCCTGAACCGGGTATTCGGGATATGGTTGTCCAAG
>NW_006920411.1:436830-471403 GCF_000344685.1 Gloeophyllum trabeum ATCC 11539 | reverse complement strand
CCCTTAGCCCGCTTTTGGAAGTGAACACCACCCAAACGAGTAGCTGGGGCGCCGCAGCAGTGGTAAACCACGTGCGTGGACCTTGCCGAACATACGGCAAGGAACTTCGTGCTGTTGACTCCTCGTTGTGCTCGCAGCACTATAACCTAGTAGTTGTAATTTATCCTGTAGATAATGTACCAGGAGGAGCTACTGAGCTTTGGGACACCCCATTGACAGTAGGAGACAGTCTGAAAAGCTACAGTTCTCTCAGCGTGATTTTTGATCCCAGTAAGGCTTCTACTGGGCCACATTTAGTGCCTCGACCCCCCCACTTTAAAGGAATTGTGTACATGAGGTTCTATGCGCTCTTGCGCATTCAGCGCGTATGTTAGAGGCAGTATAACCCTCGGTGTAGGGTAGAGGAACCGTTGAAGAGGTCGAGACTATATACGTGCCGAGGTCCGGCAGATGCCAACCATGTGCATCTGCCGTTTTGGGCGGAGAATCCTGCCTTTTTGAGCACGCGCGAGAGCCTGGGGGGGACTTCTGCGACGCTGATACTAAACGGGTACAAGCCTCCATTAAAGACAGTTGCTCGTCTACTAAGTCTTTTTTAAGAGGCGCAGGATCAAGCCTACTCTACGGAGGACGAGACAGTTATGCCACCTACTGTCCAGGGAATGAGGTTGTTTTCGTCGTGTGCTAAGCCTGGTCTCTCACGCTGCTCGATGACTTGTTCCTCACAGTACTGCTCCTACGAAGGCTTTCAAGTGCTCCAAAGAAAACATGTCTCTACATTTATTGAGGCCTTAGGGATGTGTTTTACGAGCACCGACTCGAATGTACTGTCGAGGACACGGAATGTGGCCAAATGTGGCCTTTCGGTTATTGACAATGTTAATTACATGTTAATAACTACAATTTTTGTTAATAACGTTGATAACGCTGTCGAGCGGAGAGTAATTCACCGAGCTCTAATCAGGCTCGTTAGACGTTTGTAAGCGTGGGAGCCGCGTTGAGTTCGATTCACGATCTGTGATTGGCTCCTGCACCCTTCAATACACGATGTTTGTAGTCCAACAACAGAATTTTACTTATCATCACTACAAATTTCGAGGTAATACCCACTACAAATGTTTGTAGTCAATTAGCCGAGCTTGTAGCTTGCCAGACTTATCAGGCGCCATACATACTAGTAGGCGATTAGGGCTTCGGGCTTTTCCTGATAACATGCAAGACATTTAATAATACAAGGCGGACCCTCTCTCGTCTCTCAGGTAGCCAGCCCGGGCAGGACTTAACAGAGGTAAGCATCGAGCGACCTTCATTTGTTAGGCAAACTCCTCGGCATCCTTCTCCGAGTCAGAAGCTGTCTGCGGAGGGCGTTCCCCTCGCAGCTCCTTGATCTCATGTTCGACCCGCTTCTCCTGTTCCTGCTGCATCTGGTCACCTTCATATACTGGTGGCAACACAACGTGAGCGCTAGACGATGGCGAGAGGTGCATAGGGCGCTGGCAAACGTACAGAACGCGAGTTCTTCCAGAGAGCGATTTGCAGTCTCAGGAAATAGGAAATACACGAATATGACTTCGAAGAGGAGGAAGACGCAGTAACTACGAGACGTGAGACCTCGGCTGCATGACAGATAAGAAACAACGCAAACCTGATGTAGTATTTCCAACCTTCTCAGCCAATGAGTCACGAGAAAATGGAGGTGCTGTGGAAAGACGCACCTGCGTTCGCGATACCTATGGGATTCACGAACTGGTTGAAGAAAGTCGCCACTCGGCCCCACCATTGGAAGACGGTGAGTCCCTTAGAACGGACATGATACGGGAAGAGCTCAACCAAGAACGCTAGAAAGGCACGTCTCAGTTCTGAAGGAACTCGTCGGCCAATGATATCACGCACTATACGAGAGAGCGTTATAGCCAATGTTGTAAGCCGGGCTATACAGAAAGATGAACCTGTAGGCCGACGAGTTATGGAGAACGGAACCAACGATGTGAAGTGGTCTTCAGTACTCACACTATCACGGCGGTGGACGAGACCTTATCACCAGTCATGGCGTATCTGGCACTCGCAATCGTCCATCCGGTGAAGATCGAGAGCAAAGATATGGTGCATATCTTCGAAGACGTTTGAGTAACAATTCGAGCCACTGGTGTTTGTCGAATCATACCATATAGCTCACCCGGCGTTTGAACCGGGGCATCGTAAGAGCGATGAGGGTGCTGTTGACGAAGCTCCAAGCCGTCTGACCCAAGTTGATGAGGTTCTTCGTCCGATTGTCCGTGATGCCGACGTTATTCAATATCTGCGCCAGGAAATATCTGCAGCACAATCCTGGTATCAGAATACCTAGGATATAAGCGCATCAATGAGACACTGAACGAAGTGAGGCCATTCCCGCTCCACTGCGTCGCGAGGCCCAAGAACGACGCGACCAGCACGCGTCGCCGCATCCCGCTCGTCGCGACCATCTCCAGCCAGCTGCGCTTCGCCACCTCCATCTCGAGCTCCAGCGTCTTCTCGATCTCCGCAAACTCGGCCTTCACAAACTCTGAGTGGACGTCCCCCTCAGCGTGGTACTTAGTCAGTATTGCCAGGGCCTCCGCACTCCGGCCCTTCGATACCAGCCATCGTGGCGACTCCGGGAGGAAATACATGAATACAATTTGCAGGATGCTAGGGATGGTCTGGAGAACGGAGGGGATGCGCCAGCCCCAGTTGGTCTGCATTGCGAATGTTCCCAAAGTGACCCCTGCAGCGACAATGGCGCCTAGCGACCGCGCCCCCTGAGCATATTCCTTACGAGAGCCTGAAAGCTTGGCTTACCTATAGACCAGCATGAATTGAAAAGCGAACTGATAATCGCTCTTTCCTTCGGATGGGACAGCTCTGGGCGCAGCATGCGCTGATGTCTGAAATACCTCTGCATAATGCTCACCATTTACCAGAGACGAAGCGGCCACGATAGCGAAGGGTATCCCGAACCCCAGAACAAAGCGAGAGATGACGAACATGGCGACTGCAAACCAGGTCAGATCAGTCTATAAGCCTCACTTCATTCCTACAATTTTGGGAGGCAGTCTGCAATATAGCGCCGATGAGCATAAACACGCTGCCAAACACGATAGACCGTCTTCTGCCCAATCTATCGCTGATGGTAGGGGTGAACGGAAGTGCCGCCACTGCACCAAGGGAGTACAGGGCGGACATGAGCCCAAGCATGGTAGACCGCGGATGGTTATAAACTGTGCAAAGGCGTTTGAGCTATAATGAGCTCTGACGCTGCATTAGACTTACAGTTATTCCATGTGCCGACTGCTTGCAAACCATTCATCATGGACGAGTCGAAGCTTGGAGCGATTTTACACAGGTAAGCAACTTCGAAGGAGGATATACATACCCGCTGGTCATTTCGACGCCTAGACATGTCGGAAACAAAACGAAATATAGCCGCCTCAGGTTCGGTTTCTCGTACCACGGCACCTTGTCTTGCTTGGCCAAACGGGTGACCAGAGGGACGGCCGAACCATCGTTCACTTTCATTTCATGAAGCATGCTTTCCGTCAGGAAGGGCATAGAGTGGGCAAACGGGATCCCTCCCAGGTTATGTTGAATATATAAAGCGGGTCTTTGCCTTCCGGAACCGCATACATAAGTAGAACAACATTCCAAGTGCCACTTATCCCATGAATACCCCAGATAGCCAACCTTGAAGGCCCTCGTGAGCAAGGCACCGTTTCACGAGATCCTTCAAGGTTACTTAGAAAAAGTCACGGGGCTTGGTAAATATTGTGGTGGAGTAGATGCGACCTATTCCTGATTCAAGGAGGCAGTAAAGTTCAGGAACAGAAGGCAGACCATGCGAGGTAGCGGCAGAGGCAAGCACGCACAGCACAGACGAACACGACGCCTACATCGCATCGGAATGCCGAGCAGCAGATGCTTTTAAAGCGGAAGAGGCGCCGGGGTCTCTTGACCATCGCACGAGCCTACACGGAGAAAGCCCGGACAGAGAACATAATGCGGGTGACCTTGAGCTAGTCAGAGCCTGAAGACAGAAAGTAGAGCCCTTCAAGCGTTGCCGTGAGGTAGACAGGAGGGCCTGGGCTAATTTGAACAACATTCTCTTGTGACCGGTCGGCGTCGGGGGCGCTGGTCGCACAAACCTTTTGCTTCCGCATTACGGCGAGCTAGGAGCACGTCCTACATGCTGAGCGCTCGCAGTTCCTCTGGCGCGTACATTTCTTCCGTACCCCTTCGACTTACCCCAAGTATCAAATACCATAAGAGCGGAATGGCGCCACCGAGCTCTAAAATAACACCCCAAGTAGAAGAGCATGACGTCCCGAACGACCTTCACATGAGGGCCTTCGCGTCGTTTTCGCCGTCCGACGGCGTATCTGAGTGTCCCTCGGCCCGCACATCGTTGATCTCATGTTCAACCCGTTTCTCCTGCTCCAGCCGCATCTGATCGCCCTCATATACTACAAAGGCAAGCAGCCAGTCAATCAATACAGGGCAACTTGAAGACAAAGATCCAAGAGACGCACGGAACGCAAGCTCCTCCAAGGACCGGTTGGCAGTTTCCGGGAACAGGAAGTACACGAATATTACTTCGAAAACAAGCCAGACGCAGTAACTGCAGTCCACAGCTTGAGACTCACTCATTTGGTCATGGATGCACGAAAGACAGACCTGATGTAATACTTCCATCCTTGATGCATCAATGGACTGTCAGCAACAAGGGCCACAAGCTGCCTAGACTCTTGCTGTGGGACGTACCGGCGTTCGCGACACCGATGGGGTTGACAAACTGGTTGAAGAACGTCGCCACCCGGCTCCACCACTGGAATATCGTGAGTCCCTTCGAGCGGACGTGGTACGGGAACAACTCGACGAGGAATGCTGAAGGGTGTGGGTGTTACGTGCTGACCACTTGGCAATGCAAAATATCACTCACTGTAAGAGAGAGCGTTGTAGCCGATGTTGTAAGCAGGGCTATACAGGAAAATGAACCTGTATGTCTATGATCAGCCACAGCAGGAGTGACAATACCGCGATGCAAACAATACTTACGCAATGACGGCTGTGGATGACGCCTGGTCACTAGTCATAGCATATCTCGCACTCGCAATGGTCCAACCGGTGAATATCGAAAGGAGCGATATGGTGCATATCTACCAGAACATTCCGTCAGGCCACAGCCTCCCACACACCCCTGGGGAATATTCAGACTTACCAAATAGCTCGTGCGGCGCTTGAACCGCGGCATCGTAAGCGCGATAATGGTGCCGTTGATGAAGCTCCAGCAGGTCATCGCCAGGTTGATCAGGTTCTTGGTGCGGTTATCCGTGATGCCGACATTGTTCAATATCTGCGCGAGAAAATACCTGCACCATCATGACCACCTTCAAGTCAGTATCACACGCGCCTCCGGGACGGTAGGGAGACACCGACGAAGTCAAGCCATTCCCGCTCCACTGCGTCGCCAGCCCGAGGAACGAGCCCACGAGCAGACGCCGCCGCATGCCGGGCGTCGCGACCATCTCCATCCAGCTCCTCTTCTCCACTTCCGCCTCCATTTCCAGCGTCTTCTCAATCTCCGCAAACTCGGCCTTCACGAACTCCGAGTCCGCATCGCCCTCGGCGTGGTACTTCACCAAGATCGCGAGGGCCTCGGCGTGCCTGCCCTTGGATACGAGCCACCTTGGCGACTCGGGGAGGAAGCACATGAAGGCGATCTGCAGGATGCTGGGGATGGTCTGCAGGACGGATGGGATGCGCCAACCCCAGTTGTTCGGCATGGCGAAGGTGCCGAGTGTGACGCCCGCGGCGACGATCGCGCCTGCCCGTTCAACGTCAGGAAATGGCGGTGGGTGTTCACAGGGCCAACTTACCGATGAACCAGCACGAATTGAAGAGCGAGCTTACGATCGCCCTTTCCTTGGGATGCGATACTTCTGAGAGGGTCTCAACAAATGGGCGTGATGACCAAGCAAAGACACTCACCGTTCACGAGAGAGGATGCGGCGACGATGGCAAAGGGGATGCCGAACCCGAGGATGAAGCGCGAGATGACAAACATGGCGACTGCGCGACTGGATTAGCTTGATTCATCGCCCATCTAGTCAATAATAAATGCACACAATTCTGCGAGGCGGTTTGTAATATCGCTCCGATAAGCATGAAAACGCTGCCGAACACGATAGACCGTCTCCGGCCGAGTCTGTCGCTGATGAAGGGAGTCAAGGGGAGCGCAGCGACTGCGCCGAGCGAGTAGAGCGCGGACATGAGGCCCAGCATGGTTGATCGCGGGTGGTTGTAAACTATACGCGTAGGTTATAATCTATCCGCCGCTAGTGACTCGGACGTCAGTGACGACTTACAGTTATTCCATGTACCAACGGCCTGTAAGCCGTTCATCATTGAAGAGTCGAAACTCGAGTCGAGTTTAGAGAGAAATCCGCAGAAGGGTGGATGGAACTACTTACCCGCTCGTCATCTCGACGCCGAGACAGGTCGGCAACATGACAATGTATAATCTGCGCAGGTTTGGTTTCCTGTACCATGGCACCTTGTCTTGTTTGGCGAGACGAGTGACGAGAGGCGGTTCCACTTCGTCCTTGGTTTTCATCTGCTCGACCATAATCGCGTTCAGAGACAGGGGAGATAGGCGCGAAGGGTCCCGCCAATGTCCAGCTGCGAATTTATTTCAAGTTCCGGACCGCAAATGCACAAGCACAGAGGCGTCCTAAGAACCACTTGTCCCATGGAAACTCCAGATAGATACCCTTGAAGGCCCTCGTGAGCGAAAATATGCTTCATAAGGGACTTAAAGCTATTTATCTGGTCACGGGGATATTTGCGGACCTGCAGTAGCTGGATTCTGCTAAAGCGGCCTGCAATGACCCAGTAAACGTCTGGCACGCTGGCACGAGCTTGATGGAGCATACCGTGCTTTGGGCAAGAGAAGCCAGGCGAGTGCAAGTGAGAACGGAAGCATTTTCATCCTCGCCGATCTCGGATGAGGGCCCGCAATCTAGAATTCTGCGGAATGCGGAGCAGGAGACGTTGGTGCGGAAGAGCGCCCGGGACCTCTTGACCATTGTACCAGCCTATACGGAGAAAATCCGGGGGAGAACATGACGCGGGATGTGCTGATATGGCGGAGGTCGAGATGGCTGCAGACCTGCTCTACTACTGCATCGCAGGCCGGGTGTGGGGTTTGACTCCGACAATGCAATACGTATACAGTTGACCACTGACGGATGCCGTCACGGTATGGATTTCTGTCAACGCCAGGCTAAAGTGTATGCGAGCGCGATGCTCCGCGGGTGCCTAAGAATCAATATTCGCGAGCTAATGTGCCGAGAGTCGAGTCAGAGTAAGCACGTAGCGTTCAGACCACTGGCACTACTGCATGTCGCGGGTCGTGATATGCATTGCACTGGCAGAATACCATACCAACTGACCAACCTGGACAAGTACAAAAGGGTGAGCATGAGATCTTGATGAAATCTCTAATCCGCTCAGAACGATTCGGAATGAACCGACGTACTGACTGATGAATGTGAAGTGATAGCCTTCATCGAGCCTGACTCGGACATAAACATCACGACAATAGAAAGCGTGCGAAAAGCGAGAATGTCCTGATGATGACATGTCAATGTTTTGAGTGTGTATGGCCTCGGATGAATACAATTTACTGTAAAGAGGGTCATCTACTCAGTATTCCAAGCAACTACGCGTCGGACAGCTACATTATTCAAATTTTCAAAGTTTCTTGCATCCATAGTTCTGTTTTACATGTAACACAGATATCGCCCTTTCGCGGCTAGATAAACGATGATCTCGTACATCGCCGAGGTTGCCTTTATCGGTATCTGTACGCCACCGACCTTTGTGACGGTCCGAGTCTCTTGCCTTCCTCTTCCACCAACGCTCACTTTTACGACACGCCAGGTCGGCCGACATGTTGATCAAAGTCAAGGTCTGTGGCATTCTGCTCCTGTCGTGTCGTGTTTGCTAATGCCGCCATTTAGACATTAACGGGCAAAGAGGTATGCACGCGCCCATTGTCACAGCGGCACCCTCTGCTTTCCAACCACGCTTCATCCTGACTCGCTCGTAACAGATCGAGCTCGACATCGATCCAGATGATCAGGTGCGCACTGTTGCCCAGCGCGTCGTATCGCCCACTCACTCCCTGATCTCCCCTCTGCCACTCCGCACAGATCACCCGAATCAAAGAGAAAGTCGAGGAGCAATCCGGCGTGCCACCGCCCCAGCAGCGACTGATCTTTAGCGGGCGCCAGATGTGAGCTATCTTCCACTCCGCTGTGTCGGTATGTCTGACAACTTGAGACCAGGCCGGATGACAAGACGGCACGGGACTTTAACATCACCGCGGGCGCCGTCCTGCACTTGGTCCTCGCCCTCCGTGGGGGTCTATGAGAGCTCGGGGGGTGCAAGAGGCGGATGCAAGGCGGTGAGAAGCAGTGAAGCGCAATGTATAGGATGTATCAGCACGCTCTCGTACGTTATTAGATGTTGTCGGCTATATCATATTTTCCCTCCCACTCTGCATGAAGTGTTATGCTGAGCTGCTCGAGATATGGCGGTAAGCTTCATTCACGGATCATGAGCTGGCTGCATTTCATGTATGGTGAGTCCCTCTATATATTCCCGGTGTACATTAACTGACAAGTCCAACAGATACAATAGTCCCATGACTCAACCACAAATGAAGCACAAATACACCACCCGATGAACAAGGTTCCTCATAACGCTATTCCGTCACAGTCTCCGATCCTACAACATCCGCGCCCGGCAGCAGCCAGCGAAACGTCACACTGATCCTCACCCCCCTCTTTAGCACCTCCGCAGGCACACCCTCACCATCCCCCTCCACAAAATCCTCGCCCCGCTTCTCGATCCCATGCGTCCAGTCATACCGCGCCGGCCCACACATCACAATCGTGCTCCTAGGCGGGAGATAAACCGCGTACCTCTCCTCCCTATCCCCCGCCCTTGCGAAGTCCATCACGCACCCGCTGCCCAGACTCACGCCGACGATCGCGTCCCCGAAGCGGTCGAGCAGGTCGACGTGCGGGGTGATGCCCTCGCCGGGGTGGTAGAGATTCACGATCGCCTGCCGTGCGCGGCCGCGCGCGGCGAACAGGAGGTCGTGGGTGTTTGGCGGGAGCGCGGGGCGGAGGAGCGCGGCGAGGTGCGTGAGGAGGGAGGAGAGGAACGGCGGGAGCGAGGAGGAGCCGGCGCGCGCGAATAGCATAGCTTGGTTGACGGAGGGGTGCGTGAAGTAGGTGGACATGCACTGCGTGAAGACGTCCGCGGCGAGGTCGGGCGGGAGCAGGAGGGTGGGGTCGAAGAAGAGCCCCGGGACGGGCGGCGCGGTGCGGCTTGCGGGGCCTACGGTGGTCGCAGTGATGTTGGACGATGCAGCGGTTTCGTCCGAGTCAGACGAGTCGAAGAGGGAGTCGGAGTCGGTGCCTGCCGAGTCTCCTTCGTCCAGGCCGTCCTGCTCGAACGGCGGGAGATCGGCGAAGATGGAAGGGGTGGGCGACGAGGGGTCGTGTTCGCCGCTGCCCAGGATTTCGTGGATCTCCTGCTTCAGCTTCACGTCGGCGTCTGCGGGTATGGAGATGACGAGGCTCATGGTCCGTTTCTTGGGCCCGGTTCCCGGCTCCAGAGCATCTTCGCCATCGTGTCTCGCGGATAGCTTCCGTTTGAGGACATTTCCCGCGTCTACCGATGAAACCGCGCCAGACCGAGAGCTCATACTTAGCTGGCTGAAGAGACCCAAGTGGCAAGAAGCCAGGGTGGTTGGGAAAAGACCCGACCCCCGAGCATGGCTGGCAGAGGAGAGCAGACGCCAAAACGCACGTGCCGCAGCCCCTTCAAGATCGGTCTATTAGCTTACGTAAGCAAAGCACACCTTGCATTTCCCCTGCTTCACCTCTGTGCAAGCTACTGTACCAATGGAGGACACAGTGACGCCCGCTGGGAGACCTATCGTCGACAGGGAGAAGGTGAGCCTGAGGTCTGTCCCTTCGTTGGTGCGTTCTAGGACTCATGCGCTTGTCAGACCGCCCCGTTTCTCATCCGGACGTTCATCAAAATCGGGAGCTTCCACCGCCTGAATGTGTTCGAGGATGGCGCGCTCCCTACGACCGACGAGCAGCAAATCTACACTTGGTTCGTCCAAACCCTTTCCTTCCTTTGCCTGGATTGAAATGAACGTATGAGCGCAGGAAAGACGCGACGCTCGGCGAAGTGCTGACTACGCTGCGCAACACCGCGCCGCAGACGCCCGAATACCGCCACCCGCTGGCGCGCTACTCCTTCCGCGCCGTCTACGCCGATAGCGCCTCGCGCGGGCGCTTCGCGCAGAAAGACCTCGGCATCGTGTACTCGCGCGACATCCTCGGCGAGCCGGGCTCGCTCGACCACCCCGCGCCGCGCCTGACGGAGGACGCGCGCGCGGAGTTGAGCGACCGCGAGAAGGAGGAGCGCACGCTCGACGAGCTGCGCTTCGTGCCCGGCGACTACATGTGCGTCGCGGTGATATTGCCGAAGAACGTGACGGTACCCGGGGCCGGAGGAGAGTTGGCCGTGAAGGGTGCGGGGGCGGCTGCTGCGGCGGCAGCGAATGGGTGGAAGGGCGCGGGCGGGGCGGGGAGAGGGGGCGATGCGGGGTGGGGAGGGTCGTTGGCGCCGGTGGGCGCGGGGCGGGGCGGCGGGCATTGGCGTGGGGAGTCGAATGGGCCGCCGGCGCGCGGCGGGAGAGGGGGCGGTCGTGGGGACTTTGCGAACCGTGATAGGGAGTACGAGGGGCCGAGGGACAGGAGGCCGCCGCCGCCGAGGAGAGGGGAATCGCCGCCCGCGTATCGGGGACGAGGGAGGGGTAGGAGGAGCAGGAGCCGGTCAAGGAGTCCCCCTCCTCACAGGAGAAGATGAAAACTACGGCACATTGCCTTTCATGTTGTTGCTTTCTAGTGTGTCATGTTCGCTTCACCGTTCTGACGATCCTTTATCTGACATCCGCCATGCTCGAGATTTGAAGAATTCAATTCGTCGTGTCGCTCTGCTTTGCAGCGTGTTCTGGATGTACCAGTGTGACAAGGAGTAGGGATTGTCACAGCATATGAAGATCTTAGTCTGAACCTTACCTTGTCGGATGATGCAGCCTGATCCATTTGTCAGGTTTCCTCTCGTCACTCTTGGCTATCCTCGTTAGCCTCAGAATGACGACGGAGCACAGCTTCAATACAACTCGAAAATCATCGATCCTTACTACTGAATTACTGTTCTGCTCTGCCGCGCCACCTTCAAAAATGTTGGCTGGTGATGTGTCAAGGACTATTGCATGCCCATCCTTTATGACGGGTACTATCACTTGACGGCGGTATGGGTCTATCCTCCCAGCAGGTCCGTTACTTGGCTTTCATCGAAATTGGTATCAATGACAAGAGTTATGTTATCTGTTTATACGTACGCTATTGGTCCTGCGATCGTACACCATGTTGAAGTGGACAATGTTCATCTAGCTCGAGTGTGCTATGTACGGTGAGCCGACCAGTCTCCTGTTTCCCAGAACCACTCCCGTTCACACGGGGCACTGCGATCTACATGATTGCATTTACTTCCTGTATTCGTTCACTACTCTCCCCGCGAACGGGCGGGTCGATCAGGCGTGTCCTCTGGATCGCTGAAATCAGTACATTCGTCCTAACATCAGCCGAATTTGGGATTGACATGTTCACGACCGGCAAATACCTCATTACCTACGAATATTACGAGGATGTAGGGTCCAGTGTCCCTTCAAATTTCGTTCGGCCAATTATCTGACAAACATCGTATATCCCAGATTCGTCGGAGACCTGCTGCTGGTGAGGTCGCGCCATGTTTGGGCTCGCACCACGAAATTGTTTACCGGTTCCAAAGGTTTGGAGGTGCTGTATGGTGTGGGATAGGAGGCGGAACTTCATTATCTTTCCTTCCTTTCTCCTTCTCTGCGAGACAGGTAGGCGCTCTGCGCCGTAGCCGAGACGACCGAATCTCTGATGATCCACAGCATTTGGTATCACCTACCTGATTATCCAGGGACGGCAGTACGGTGTAAACATCCACACCCCCTACGGCGGTACATCCCCGCCAGAATGGACCCGACTAGGCAGGATCTAAATACTATATTACGACGTTTGTTACCAATCTTCTGATGACACTGCTTGTCTGTGAGTGTGCAGTTGTTGAGTCCATCCTCGTGTACACCTTGGGCTAACACTTTCGCAGCACTTCGCACCTGGTGGATGGTCCGTGGAATGCGAAGAGAGAGATGGGTGTGGCGTACGGTAAAAAATACTTGTGCGTGATTTACATACTGTGAGGATATGGCAGAGTCATGCAACTGGGAAGCTTCGACTAAAACAATGCATTACCAGGATCGAGTCTGGAGCGCTATACGCGGCCCTTCTATTGCTTTTCATGTCATCGAACGGCAACACCCTCGGGGTAAGTAGGATTCATTTCTTCGGTGTCTTCCAGCGATGCAGTTGGTAACATACTCTGGAAGGACGTGGCTTCAGTCCTTCTCGTCATGAGCACGGTAGGCACCGAGCCTCCGCCTGTCTTTTTATTCCTCGGCTCACCTCCCACAGGGCCTCTTCCCGACTCTCATTGTCATCCTGGTAGCCCTCGGCACGTCGGCTGATATACAACTTCGAGAGACAGGGGGACTGCTGCTCTCACGACCGAAATGCAGTTCACCGGGGCTTGTGGAAGCACCACTGAAGGACATAACATTCCTGCACCTGAGACCCACAGATCGTACTTTGAACTCTGATGTAGAAGAGGGAAATTCCCCATTGCCGTCCGCTGACACCCGCGAGAAGAAAGCTACTCTTGGGCCCTGCTGTGTATGCCTAGGCGAGTACTTGCATTGCGGCGTACATTTTCTCTCAAGGAACAGGGTATGTTGACCAAGAAACGCGCTGTCCGTATTTTGTGATCTATTTTGTCTAGATCAGCCCAAGGCTGGTATACACAAGCGTCTTCGTCAGATGCAGACAATGTTGACGGCTCATGACATAAATAAACCAAGGGCTGGATGTTAAACAAACTTTTGCTGTAATTCTTACTACCGGTCGATAATTTTTTTACAAGGTTACTGGGAAGGAACAGTGCCTGGACAGTTCCGGGCCAGGTGGGGCACAGTCCAACAATTATTTGAATGAGTGTGCGCACACTGTGCGCAGACACCCTCACTTATCCATTTCTCCCGACACCGACTATGTCGAGGTATACGCGACAGAGTTTTGGTCTCCTTGCATCTTCGTATCATTAGGTCGTGGGAAATGCTGAGTACCATCGCCTGATATGGCAGCGCACCTCCTCGATATGGTTATGTATGTCGAAGCACGATGTGGCCAAGTGCCCGTCCAGGCACCTCTGCCATGTGTCAGAACGCATTTTCCGCCAATCCTGAGCGCATAATAAAAGTTGAACAGGGTTCGTGATCCTCACAACCGTCTCTTCGCACCGCTGGCTTCGAGTCATTACCGCGTAGGCCTCGTTCTAATAGACACCCATCTTCTGAGGTCGTCTATTCGCTTGAGTACAACCAAACCAGCGGCTTGTGCTCATGCATGGCTTCTCTCAGAGTCAGAACAATGGACTGTCGAGGTCACTTCGCGGCACTAATACGACTCACTTCACGCCCGCTCTGCAGCGGGCCGACTCGGGGGCAATGTTGAGCTGAAGTCAATTGACCGATCGCGTTTGGTCTATGAATAACGAGGTTCTACCGCGTGTAGTCCGCGTTGTTCAAGTCAGGTCTGTTCCCGCAATCCGGCTATATCATCCCTCTTTCCCCTTCATATAACACCTATCTCGCCAGCATTCACGAACGAACGCCACATTAACGATACTACTCGCTTCCGCATCTACGTTTCTGACGATCACGCTACGACTCACACTCGGTTTGAACATTCTACTAGTATACCAGCCCTTGGATGGGAAACAGCAACTCGCGCTTCCAGCCAGGCCCAGCCCCGGGATATGCGCAAAACCTCCTTTACCAGCAGCCAGGCGAGTACGGCGCGCAGGACGGCGGGCTTTTCGGGCTCGGGCGGCGGAAGAGTGCGCGCGATGGGTACGGGGGTTATGCAGGGTACCCGCAGGCGACCATGCCCCGCCCGATTTATAGCAATGGGTACGTTGCGCAGTACCCGCAGGTGATGGGTGCGTATCCGCAGGCAATTTGTGAGTGCAAGTAGTCTGTCTATCGGAGTGCGTTGCCTGAGGATGTATGTAGATCCACAGATGCAAGCGCAGGCGATGCAGGGAATGCAGTACTATGTGCCCCAGCAGCCGATGGTGATGCCTCAAATGCAGCCACAGGTGGTGATGCCGCAGATGCAGGCGCAGATGCAGCCCGGGATGCAGATGCCTCAACCCCAGGTCCAGATGCAGCAGGCCCAGCAGCAGCAGCAGCAGCCCGTCGTTATCCCCCAGATGATCCCCCAGCAGCAGACGCAGCAAATGACTCAGCAGCAGCAACCAGGGGCCTTCCCTCAACCACACTACCCTAATGGTTACACCGCCGCGCCCGAAAACTCAAACCCGAACCCTAATGCCGACCGACAAAACTCGCCGATGCCCACCCCTCTCCCTCCTGCCCCCGCCGACGCCTTCGGGCCGCCAGGGCCACGACCGCTTACTCCGATCGCGAACCCGCTCCCGAGCCCGCCAAAGGACGTGTACGAGCTCGAGCCGTACAAGAGCATGCTCTCGCGCGACCTGACGGGGACGTGGACGCCGCCGCCGCGCGCGCCCGGCCCCGAGTTCAGCGGGACGAGCGACGAGAGCGGGTCGGAGGGGCGCCCGCGGCGGAAGAAGAAGAAGAAGGGGTTCTTTGGGAGCTTGCGGAGGAAGGAGAAGGATAAGCGGGGCGGGCTGTTTAGGGGCTGGACGGGGAGGGAGAGGGCGGACGAGGGGATGCCGAGTATGGCTGCGTTGATGGACGGGCCGATTCCGCCTGTGATCCCTGCGCCGACGCCGGGGCCGTCGAACGCGATGCCCATGCCGCAGATGTTCACGCCGAACGGGCAGGCGCAGGCGCAGGCGCAGCTCTCGCCGAACCCGAACGGGGCTCGTCGGGCACGCCGTCGCCCGCGCAGCCGATCCGGTTCAATATCCACACGGAGCTGGCGGGGTTCCTGCCGCACTCGGAGCACCGCGTGCTGTTCAACGGGGCGCTGTACCCGAGCGCGTTCCACCTGTTTGAGGCGCTCAAGTTTCTGAAGAACGGAAGGGAGGACGTTGCGGAGAGGATACGGACGTGCGAGAACCCGGCGGAGGTGCACCCGCTGTCGGAGAGCCTGAAGGAGTTTGCGAGACAGGGATTTGAGCGGGAGCTGGTGGGATATGTGAGTGTGTGTTAGTGTATGTTAGAGGCGAGGCTGATGGTGCCGTAGATGGAGGAGGCGCTGTATGCAAAGTTCACGCAGCACCCCGAGCTGAGGGAGTTGCTGCTGAGCACAGGCGTGGCGGACCTGATCTACGCGGAGGCGAGCGACCCGGTGTGGGGGGAGGGCCCGCTGGGGCAGGGGATGAACCATCTGGGAAGGGCGCTAATGGCGCTGCGGGAGCGGCTGAGGCAGGAGATGGGGGCGGCGTCGTAGAGCGGTGAGAACACTTGACAGGAGGGATTTGCTTGCATCTATCCAAGTAATTTATTGGGATGGTAGATATCGCTTGCATGTTGTTGCTTTGTACTATAGCTCTGCTTTCGTTGTGTATTGTAGATTTCGTTCTGAATCTGTTGTCTTGTTGACTTGGTGAACTGTCGAGATCTGTGTGTCGCCGATCAGTGCGGTGGCGCGTCCAACTTGGCGTCCCACCTTCATCATGGCCGAGTCCTCCAGCTTGCCTTTCGTACCGCGCAAAGTTGCAAGGGCGGCACGGACTACGAAAGAGCCTGCACGGGCTAGCGGATCGACTAATACGACTGTTGGTACAAATACAAACTCGGGCACCCCCAATGCAACAAAGCCCAAGGACTCGGACGTCGATCACGACTCCGCGAATGCCAAAGGGAAGCAAAAGGCGCTCGCGGACGAGGACTGCGCGACGCTCGTCGAGCTCGCCCTGTCCGACTACGCGCTCTGGGCGGACCCGGACCTGCGCATGGCGGTGGAGACGAGTGAGGAAGGATGTACGTCCTTCCATTCCTCTCCTCACCCCTACCTGCCTTCCCCCACTGCCTCGCACGCATAACGCTGATGCTGACCTAGTCGTCCCGCTAAGCACCCTCCTGCCCGCCTCGACCCGCGCTGCGTGCCTGGGCCAAGTCCCCGGCGAAGCCGCGCTCGCGAAAGCGGTGCGGCAGCTGGCGGGGGAGCGGCTGGAGGTGCGCATGGTCGTGCGCGAGCCCGTCAGGGGCGCGTGGTACGGCCGGCGCGTGTCGGGCGGGGGCGCGGGCGCGGGCGGGGGATACGAAGTGCGCAGGCGCGACTGGGCGGCGCTGAAGGGCAGGCAGGGGCCGACGAAAGAGGGGTGGGACGCATGCGCCGTGTACGTGGTATGTGCCGCCCGCGCTTGCGCTTGCCCTTGGTCGCTCTCTCCGGGCGGGTGCTGACGGAGCCGCAACAGGAGAACATCCCGGCGGGGCACCGCGTGCTCCCCGCCACCGCCCGCTTCGTCTCTGCGCTGCTCGCGGCGAACGCGGGGGCGGTGCAGCACGTCGCCCTGCCCGATGCGACCCGCAGTGCGGGCGCGGGCGCGAATGCGAAGGGGCGGGGCTTCGCGCTCGTCACGCTCTCCTCCGCGGAGCTCGCGCAGGCGCTCGTGCGGGCATGGCCGTGGGCGGCAGGCGGGGAGGGACGAGAGACGCGGGGAGCAGAGCAGAAGGACGCGCGCCGGCACGGGCTGCGGTGCCTCCCGAAGAAGAGGTGGGAGGCGCTGCACGAGGAGTACGCGGCGTACCGGGCGCGGCTGCTCGCGCGCGCGGGGCCTCCTCTGGGAGGAGAGGATCGGCGTTATGACACTGATCAGGAGCGGGAGAGGTCTGTGCCTCCTTCGAAGGCAGCCCCCGTGAGACCTCCGTCTCCCCAGCCCGCGTGCGACTTCCCCGAAGGGTGCCTCGTCTTCGTGCGCGGCGTTGACCCAGGGACGAACAAGACCGCGTTGCGCGCGCTGTTCGCTGCTGCCGTGGGCGAGGATGGGATCGACTACGTGGATTTCCAGAAGGGGATGGATATGGTGCGTTTCGTTTTTTTTCCCCTGCTTACTATGTCCTACGATATGCTACTTCAGTGCTACCTCCGCCTAAAGACGCCTGCGCATGCAGCCGCGTTGGTGGACCGCTTTTCAGAAGGAGGGGAGGGGGTGAAGGCGGAGATGGTGGAGGGTACGAGGGAGGCGGTGTATTGGGGGCAAGTGCCGGAGAAGGTGAGGAGGGAAGCGGTGGCTAGGGCTGCTGGGGTGACAGATGAGGGGCAAGAGCAGGAGGGTGAGGGGAGGAAGAGGAAGAGGAGGAGGAAGTAAGCGGGTGGTATCACTTTACCTTCATGTTCTACCTATCAGCATGTCGGTCCATCCCGAATCATTCTCGACGAATCAGTGCACGCAGGACTGCACTGGATATCCTTACTTGGCCATGTTGTCTACTGACACCACACGAAAAAATACGCCACTCCGAGTAACATTCAGAAGAGGACCCCCGACCGCGTATGTGCATGGCAAGACGAGTGACGAGGGGCACCTCCGCCTCGTCGTCCGTCCTCACCTGCTTGACCATATTCGCGCAGAGGGTCCGCCAGAGTCAAGTGTTGTATCTACTGTAAATCTCCAGACCACACAGGCAAGAGTACGGAGGCGTTCCGATCCCATGAAAAGTCCAGACAGCTGCCCTCACAGGCCCGCGTGAGCGAAATATGTTTTCACGCAGGACTGCGGGGCTGGTTGCCCGTTGTGCTGAGAGGGAGGAAGTGGGAAGGCTGCGTACATGATTTACCGCGTCGCGTGCTGGGCGGGAGATGACACCGGAGAGCGAGGGTGACCATGATGGATTTTGTCGGGACCATGGTTCAGGGAACGCTAGGCAGCAGAGTGTGCGAGCACGATACTACGCCGGTATATAAGAACCATGTTCGCTATGGGACGAGTCAACGGTCACACCAAGCAAAGGCTAGAGGAGCACGCAGACTGCTGTCAATTTCATCCCGCACGCCGTGGTATTCACCGCAGAGTAGCATACCCTTGCCGTTGCGAGTGGTGATTGCGGCGGTACGGAAGGAGCATGAGAGCAAGGAGACCGCAGCTGGGGGGGATCGAGACCCTACTGCGTGGTGGCTCAGTGCACAGCGATTGTCAGTCTGAGACGGAGCAGTATAAAGCATAGTGGATGTTGAGGAGCAGGGAATGTAGAGGCAGTCACTCATTGGGGGTGTGAGCGACGTTGGCCCGTGCCCTGAAGGATACAGGCAGCAGATTGCCCGTGATCCGATAATCCCAGTCGACTTGGAGTTCAGCAACGTGTTTGGAAAGACGAATCGAAGCGACGCGAGTCGGGAATAGTACTGACAGGAGGTGCTCCGGTTGCAAATTACACGCCGTCATCCAGCCAGCCCCGCGGTTACTGCGCGGGGGCAGAAACGCAGCGAGGGCCGTTGTGCGGGCTGTCTGGGTGTTGCTTGGATTCGTCATTGCACCTCTGAGGGTACGCGCAGGGCGGGGCTCGTGGACCGACCTGCACCCACTGGACCTTCAGTGGATAGGAGGAGGACAACAAGCGGCGCCGGGCGGGCATGAGGGGGAGGATTTACAGTGCTTTGCATAAAAGTCCGGAAACCGCGATTCGCGAAATGTTGTTTGTGCCAGCCAAACAAACCTATATGGGGTAGTCGATCACCGTAGCGCGGGCTGTTGACTGGTTGGCGGGACGCTTCGACATCCATGTATGAGGGTCGGTCTTGGGGGATTTTAACCTCTGCGTGCTCGATATCCTGAAGAGATACAGATCTGAACGTTATTCAGCCTTGAGACGGGCATTTGTGTCCCAGGAGTGATATAGGCTGACTCGAGGACCGTCGCGCCCTCGGTCAGGTGTTACCCTATAAGGTGTTGTTTGGCTGGGACAAACAGAAACGCGCGAAACACAGTTTCCGGACTTTTATGCAAAGCACTGTAAAGGAGTGGACGAAAGCGAAGGGACAAAGCAAGAGGGGGACATGGCAACCACGTGGCTCGTATGTCTAGATCTCCAGATCTACGCACACCTGCCTTTCTAATCGCTCCTATGTTATTCTTGTTCTATCATGACCCAGCTATTCCTGCCTCACGCCCAAGGCTCCCGCCCATCACCGGCGCGGACACCCCGGACGGACCAGAGCCCAGCCGTTCCGCAGCGGGCTCTTGGTCTCTTCCATGTTCAAGCCATCTGTCTTTGCAAGACGCGTGTGCGTTCGTCCGCTTAGACCCGGCGTGCGCGTACGGGGGACCAGCACCGGTGCCCCCAATCCAGCAGAGCAAGTCCCGAGGGAGCGCGCGCTCTGGGCTGCGAGCCTCGTCGTGGTCACGGGCATCCTCGGGTGGCACCAGCTCGTCAAGTGCGTGCGGGTATGTACCACCCATGCACTCGGGAGGAGGACGCTTCCACAACTGCTCACCGCAGGCCAACGCCCCCCCGCCGGGCTACGCCTCCCCGCACGACCTCGCGCTCGCCCTCCGCGTGCTGGACGAACTCTCCCTCCGCATCGTCTCCACCGACCCCGCGACGCTGCGCGACTACCCCGGCCATGCCGCGCTCGTGCGCCCGCGCAGCACCGAGGACGTCGTCCGGATCGTGACCGTCGCGAACGCATTTCGGGTCCCGCTCGTGCCGTGGGGCGGGGGGACGAGCCTGGAGGGGCAGGTAGCGGGCGTGAGTACCTGCCACTGCGTGCGCCAAGTGCTTGCTCCAATAGTGATTAGTATGAAGGGCGGAGTATATGTGTCGATATGAGCGGGATGGATCAGATCCTCGAGATCCACGGTCAGCCGTCGCGTTTCTCCCCAAAGGCGAAGCCGCACGCTGATCGCGAGAAGAGGACGACGGCGACCTGGTCTGCCAGGCGGGCGCGACATGGGACGGCATCAACGAGACGCTCCGCGCAAAGGGCGTCCCGCTCTTCTTCCCGGTGCGTCATTCGTCTTCGCATCCGCCGGTGTCTACACTATGGTTCATCTACCCGAGGACAGCTGGACCCAGGCCCCGGCGCGGTAAGCATAGATTCGACTATCTCCCACTGGTAACATGCTGTAATGGACGGCGTAGACTATCGGGGGGATGATCGCCACCGGGTGCTCAGGCAGTACGTCTGCGCCTACGCTCGTCCTCCCCTCCCCGTCCCTTCTACCCCTCACACCACGCTGCAGCGAACGCGGTCAGGTACGGCACCGCGCGCGGCGAGTGGTTCCTCAACGTCGTGCGTCCCTTCTCTCCCCTCTCCTTCCCATCACCAAATAACACGCGCATCAGACTGTCGTCCTCCCCGACGCCTCGGTCATCAAAACCCGCCGGCGCGCGCGCAAGTCCGCGGCGGGGTTCGACCTGACGCGGCTGTTCGTCGGTGCGGAGGGGACGTTGGGGATCGTCACTGAGGGTGCGTCCCCTCCCTTCTCCCCGCCTCTTTCTCTCCCCTTCTCTTGCTCCTTTCCTCTTCTCTCCCTTTGCCGCCCGCCCCCGCGCGTCTCTGTCCAGATGTCCAGTGCTAACCAGGGGCGACACGGAACGAACAGCGACGCTCCGCCTCGCGCCGGTGCTCCCGACGCGCGTCGCGCTCGCGCAGTTCGCGGACGTGGACGGCGCGGTCGGCGCCGTGCAGGCGGTGCTCAATTCGCCGTGGGGCGCGCATTTGCGTAGGTGTCCGTCTCTGTCGTCGTCCGCTCATCATGATTCGTCGCATCGCTGATCGCGTGCTGCATGTGGATCGGTGTCGGTGGATGCGGGGTGGGGGTGTAGAGTGCGTGGAGCTGATGGACGACAACAGTCAGTACGCCCCGCGCGTCGTTCGGGAGGACCCGCGGACGCTGATCCACGTGTACGCATGCGCAGTGATCAGAGCGCTCAACGCCTCCTCCTCCCCCTCCGCGGCCAACTACCCCGCGCTCGACACCCTCCTCTTCAAACTCCAAGGCCCCCCGGCCTTCATCTGCGCCACCGCATCGCACATCCGAGCCACCGTCGCCGCGCACGGGTGCACCCACTTCCAATTCGCGCAGAGCGAGGAGGCGGCCGCGCGGATGTGGGCGGAGCGCAAGCACGCGTTGGGCGCGGCGCGCGCGTGGGTGCCGGGGGCGCGCGGGGTGGGCACGGATGTGTGGTGCGTCGCGTCGCGCGGCGTGAATGGCTGCTGATGGGGGGTGGGTAGCGTGCCGCCTTCGAACCTACCCCGCTTGGTGGGCGAGACGAAGCGCGACCTCGCGCGCGCGGGGATTACAACTTCGATCGTCGGGCACGTGGGCGACGGTGCGTCTGCGTTCACACTGGCGAGCGTGATGAGACGGTGTGATGATGGGTAGGCAATTTCCACGCGATGCTGTACTACAAGAACGAGGAGGAGCGCAAGGCTGTGCAGGAGGCCGCGGGGCGGCTGGTTGAGCGCGCGTGGAGCCTGGGCGGGACGTGTGCGTAGCAGCACTCGGGTTCGGGCCCGCAGTCCATGCTTACCGGATGTGTGTGGATGGGATTTACCGCAGGCACGGGCGAGCACGGCGTCGGCACCGGCAAAAAAGCGTACCTCGAGGCGGAGCTGGGCGAGGGCACCGTCGCGCTGATGAGGGCGGTGAAGAAGGCCGTGGACCCGAAGGGGATTATGAACCCGGGGAAGGTGAGCTCGTGCCACGGTATTTGTGGGTTCGCCGTGTGCGGATTTGGTGCTGACGGTGTGTTTGTCAAGCTGTACCCGGACGAACGGCGTGCGAGGGGGGGGGGGGGAGGATCGTGCGTGACGTTCCTGAGAGGTGGTAGATTTGGAGCGGTGGCTCGTCGCGGGTCATTGCTGGCATCGCAGTAACGTGTTTCAAACCAACTGTTATTGATATATACTGCTGTGCGTTACTTGCAGAGATGAGGTGTGGGGTGGTCAGCATACTTTTGGGCAGCAAGTAGGCAGAGTTCCACGTAACCGGGGGGTCAATCTACGCGCGCCTTGGACCGCGATACGTTGCCTATAGCCCCAGGACAACCAAACAATCGTCTTGGTAGCAGTCAGCTTACAACACCTCTCTATGTCAGGCTTCCGCCGGGGGATCACCCTGCACCTGCCTTGCAGCAGGCTCATGAAGCATGTCATCGCGTTATTCCGGACAATCGGAGATCATGCGGTCTCTGGCGCAGGATATCTATGCCAGCTTCAAAAATCAGATAAACTTGGGGGATGACGAGCTTGAGTTCGGTAGAACTCAAGACGCCGGTAGAGCCCTTCAATGCTCGGACTAGCTATATATAACACCCAGAACAAACAGCCTTACTGGAGACATGTGAACGTGATGCGTAATACCCTGACAAGTGGTGATAATAATCCCGGGCTGTGAGTTTGACTTCGCTCCTTCGTGTCAAGTTTAGTTTGCCCGTACTTACTGATGAGGGTGGCGGGAATGTCGGCTCACACGCTCGACCCGAGAGCCATGTACAGCTGCCACAGCGATAACTTGAACCTTGGTCAAGTTCATTCCGATAGGATAAACTCTATCATATTCGTATGCTCTAGCTTCCGGGCTACCAAATATCGACCGACACTCGTCCTAGTCTACTTGGGGCGATGTGATGGCTCATGGCATGATGCCAGCATTTATACTTGCATCCACTGAGTTGTGCATTTGCACGCATGTCCCCGTCATGATCGCGCTTTCGAGCCCTCTGGCCTCTACTTCACGGGTGCGTCCTTATGCGCCGCCCCACCTCTCGAAACTCATCATCTTACGCTACTAGTATCGGACACACAGCGCATTGGACAATCTCCTCAGTCCTGTCCGTTAGATATCTGATGGTCATCGAACTCTAAATGAGTTCTGCGACTTCCAGCGGCAAACTCGCCGCTGGATCGCCTTCGGCGAGCTTCCATGTACGCCATGCAAGTGTAAGAATACTCGTCAAGCAGTTCTATTCAGAGATGCACCCCGAAATCAGTTTGTTGCGCCCCAAGCAAAGTTCTAGACAGGAACATATAAAGAACCATGTTCCAAGTCTACACCGCTCTCCCCTCTATACATACTCCCTACACTGGGGAGGGAATTGGAAGCCCGTTCTTCGCTCGCGGAAAATGGCTCCCAATCTCCCGATCGACGAAGCCCACTTGGTGGCATCGTTCATGGAAGACGTTGCGTATGGTACGTAGCTGTATTCACGCCCGCGCTGTGAACACGCAGCCAACTGCCAGGAACAACACAAGGGATATTTCTGGTGTCGTTCGGTTTCTGTATCCGCGTGCTCCTGTTCACGAAGGCCGGCACGTTGAAACAGACGAAGCGAATCAACTGGCCCGTGCTTGCCGCCACGCTGCTCATGGCCACCTTCGCGACGCTCAACGGTATGCAGTTTCCTTGCCTGCGGAGACACCGTTGTGATTAGTAGTTGACATGACACTGTATAGTCTCTTTCGACCTGCGGTTCAACATCGTGTCTTTCGTGCTCTACACCGGACCTGGCGGCGCCAAGGTCGCGTTTTCCAGGATCGGGGAGTGGGTCAACGTCATGAAATCGGTGGACTACGTCGTGCAGACGCTCATCGGCGACGGCATGCTGGTACGGCCTACATATATATATATCTACTAGCGAATTAGCACTGAGCAGGCCCTGTCAGATGTACCGCACGTACTTTGTATACAACAAGGACTGGCGGGTCGTCGCGTTCCCGATGCTCATGTGGGCAGGATGCATAGGTACGCACTTGCGAGCGTTGCAGGTCACCAATAACGTCCTCCAGCGGCCGGCGTCTGCGTCGCGTGGGTCGAGATTATGCTCCATAACGGCGCGACGCTCACGGAATCGAGGCTGACGCACGTCATCACCGCGTTCCTCGCGCTCACGCTGATCCTCAACCTCATATGCACCTGTGCGCCGCCCCGCAGCCCTCGTGGTTCTCGCGACGATATGCTGATGTTGATGGCTGCAGCGCTCATTGTGTACAGGCTGTGGAGGATCCACTCGCAGGTCGCTCCCACCCTGGCGCGGCCGAGCACGACGGCCCACGCCATCCGCGTGATCGTCGACTCCGGGCTGATCTACACGACATGGGTGGTCATGTTCTTCGGAACGTCCCTGGCACACAGCAACGGCCAATACGGAGTGTCCGAGACGGTATGCACCCTCTCTGCCGGTCTGATCGACGGGGACGCTGACGCGTGTTGCGCAGGTTGTCCAAGTTATCGTCAGTCCCGCGTCTCCTTGCTACGGATAAGTAATGTGAATGCTGACGGCCACGTACATGATATGCCCCGCGCAGCCGATCACGTTCAACCTCATCACGATCCGTGTCGGCCGCGGCATCGCGACGGGCGTGCCGAGCACCGTGCTACAGCCGGCGAACAGGATACCGCTGCGGATCGTGAAGGAGGAGAGTCAGTACAGGCACACGGACATGTCCGGCGGCGAGGAGGCGGCCGAGGGGACGGCGGCGTTCGCGGATGTGTCGGGCAAGCGGGAAGCGGCGTCGGTGTGTACTGTCTGAGACGTGGGTCGCCTGTCGGGAGGGCCCCCCTTAATTAGTACTAGCAGCGGCACCTGTGGTCACCACAGGGAGCCAGCAGGTTAGGTTTATAATAATATCTATTCTGTGCGATACATGTGACTGGTTAACATAAGATGAGATTACATTAAGATTGTTATGATGGGCTGTGAATTCTGTTAGTATAGGTGTGTTGTGGGGTGAATGGATATATACTCATTCAAGGAGGACTTCAGGGTATACTATATTCCTGGTAGCTGTAGAGGTAGAATTTGATGGGAATAGAACTTTGATACGGTGCTTTGAAGTAACACGGGACAAAGCGACATAGAGTTGTCCATGAGTGAAGACTGGCGTGCATAGGTCAAGGCCTACATTGCTGACTGATTGTCCTTGTGCCTTATTGATAGTCATTGCAAATGCTACACGCACTGGAAATTACTTTCGGCGAAGTTCAAAGGCCAGATCAGTATCAGCTTCACTAGCTGAGCATGTAATCCTTGGAATGAAGACTCTTTTGCCATGATGTTCACCTCCCAACAGCTCGACCTCCAGTACTCAGGGCCAATGGGCAGCACCTGCGGTAATTGAGGTGGGGCAGCATAAAGTCAGGTGGTACCTGCAATGGCTGTAGGACATAAGCGGCATTCTCAGAATTAGGAACATGTTGCAGTCCATGCTCCCTTGCACTCCTGTTACCATGAATAGGCCGTAGATCACTCCATAGAGTATCTGCTGCACGGTGAATCTGGGACAGTGTGTGGGGCTGTGCCATTAATGCTCAGCTTGTGTAGATGTAGGGATACAGAGATTAAGTACTCACAGGATTCTGAACATTAGATGGTCCTGCAATTGGTTCAGAATCAGGCTGATGTCTTCTTCGCCTTCCTGGCCCTTGAGGTAGAGGGCCTACAGCAGCCAGCTGTTGAGCCAGGTGAGGTGGCATCTATGTGATCGTAGCGGCGCAAGCGCCAATCCCCGACTCCAGTCAGAAACCATTAAGTATTCCAGTACTAGTGTGTGGTCAAGCTGCGGAATGCCACTCTTGACAGACACATACACAGTATTCATATAGTCCTGTTTTATATCTACATCAGTATTTAAAGGGGCTTCCTCGAGTTACCGGTTCCCGCTCAGAGATACTAGTCTCATCCATTGGCCTCACTTGTTTGAATGCATTCTTTTATCAAAGCTATGCACTTGCATCACTTGATCGTTCATGTTAGGTGTGTGCGGGCAGTTGTCTTCAAGTTGAAACGAAAGTGGCATCGGTCTGGTTGGGACTGTTGCTTACATGAGGTTCTCACGGCGAGAGCGAGTTGTATGGTGGAGCGACCATTTCTTCCCGACAGAACCCTCCTCCCAACTACCGTGGGAGTCGGGGATGCTGCAGTTTGGTTCCCGAACATGGGAGAACCGGTTCGAACCCCGAAGCGGACTCAGGTTCTGGTCTGCGGTCCAACTTTCGTGAGGACCGAACCTGAAATGAGGTTCAGAGGGTGCCAGGCACCCGAACCTTATCCAAATATAGCAACTTTTAGTGGTTCGAACCAGAACCTGACTGGACACAACACCATTTCAGGTTCTTTGAGGTTCAAGGTCCGGGAAATCACCTGAACCGGACCTGTGGTCCGGTCCCAGGTTCCAAATTTTTGGCCGATAACCGGACCAAGCCGGGCCGCGGCATCACTAGTGGGTGTCAGGAAAACTGCATTCTGCCCTGACAGGTACTGACAGACCTTCGTCAGGGTTTATCAGGGTTTATCAGGGCATCAGTTGTCAGAAGGCATTCTTGACCCTGTCAGGTCAAGTTTCGTGAGGACTGGCCTGCCGCAAGGAGACATCTGTCTGAGGGATGGAGTATCTAGACTTCAGGTATATTGATATAACTTCTGTTTTACCACCCCAGTTGGCCACTGGAGCATAACTAGTGTTCAGTACATGAGGCACACAAATGGCCCAGATTCTGTCAGGGCTGTCAGTCCATCAGGAATGTGCAATTTACCTGATGGGCAAGTGATTATAGCTCTGTCCATTAAATGTGACAGGTGCAGGTAGAGCCTGCTGCGGAATTGCAATTGGGTCATCACCTTGTGGAGAAATATTTGAAGGACCTGCTATGCCTGGTAGTGCAAAGGGAACATGAGCAACAGGCTGTTGCTTGGGCATACGGTGATAAGCCTCCACGATTGTCTGACCTCGGAAATCACGGAATCGATGCTTCCTCCACACCATACAGAGTCTATTCAACACCTCTCTCACACACCGCTAGGGTGTGACTGGCTTACTACAATGGTTCGATTTAAATCTGGGCCTTCTAGCATCCTCGAGGCAAGTGCGAATTCCTACGAGGATTTAGCTCTGAGGTCAGGCACTCCGGAGTGGCTCAAGAAGTAACTTCAGCATGAATTACCTCTGGCAGTCGCGGACACCTGTCTGATTGTGAGTCGTCCTCATGCCCAGCTTCCAGTACTTCCTCCCCTTCATCTCCGTCAAATTACCAAGCTTGCAGGCTTAAATCCATGACCATGAGGCCAGCATCAGTCAGCAAGTGGCCGGAGTTAATTCACATGTGACTAGCATGCTGTGCAGCATGATGGGAAGGCTGAGGATAAGCACTAACATATCAGGACAACCTCTAGGGGGATAGGATGAGCATATGGAGGGACTAGGTAGTCGTATGGTGCATGGTATAGCGGCGGACAGGTGCTGAGCAGTCAAGGGAGTTGCAGCGAGTACTTGTTATTTATCTTCGGGCGGTCGCAGGGTCATTGCTGTAGTATAAAATGTATGATGTAAAGAAAAGTAAAAACAAGTTTGATCTTCACCATCTCAGTGTATCAGAGTTACCATCTCACCGACCCTTGAAGTTCCAAGCGTAGAACTTAGTGATTTATGACCGATCCTGGCTTTGCCAATAGGCCTGACTTGTAGATTGAATTATCTCTGCCATCGAAATTTTATCTCTTGTCAGTATTACATTGTGAAATAAAATTCACCAAGTCTCTCTAGCAATTTCTATCCCGCAAGCACGATCCTACGCTAGGTGTCTGTGCTTGCGACCTTTGTTTATTTTCGATTCTTTGGAGATAAATACTCCGGAGCTTCAATTAGTGTTTGTTTCAGGTGTCAAGGCTTTGTTTTATTTTTCTAGGTCTTCCTACGGACTACCCTACATCGTCTTACTCCTCCTTTCCCCCTCGAACTACTTTATACCCTTCAGTTGTCTCCCATACTGCTGGGTGTGTTAGGTTATTTCCCCTTGGTCTTTGGTGTCTGTTGTGTGTCAGTGCATATCAACGGCGTATTTCTGGACTGCCCATTGTACGTTGGTCCCACTCTTGCTGATGGGCATCATCTCTCTCATGCTGAGGAGTATTGGGTGGTGTCTGCTGATTACTGGACCTAATAGACAATTTTCCATGAATTTATAAGGTACTATCACATTTATAACATAATTTCTTACCTGTTATCCATGAGTCAGTGACGCAATGATCAAGTCCATTCCATGCTTACGTAATGTAGTCTAGATAGTCGCGCTGCTGTAGTTTGTAGACTTTGTCTTGCCAATGCCAGTAATCGACACCTTTCTGTACATTCCTGTTCGTCTGCGCCTCATTTGCCACGTGTTCTGGTCCTAGGTGTTTGGGTGCAGTCCTTGCAACCACCGTGCCCATTACAGTTTGGCAAGACCCCAAACCAAATTGTCACGCTCGAATTGATCACTCGAGGTGCACGCGTTCTCATTCACATCTTGGGTGCTATCGTTCGTGGCCCCTCAAGTTGGAGTCATGTAGGATTGGATCTTAGGTCATGGGTAGGCTGTTGTTGCCAGGTTGAAGAAGATCTTTTGGTGTCCAGGGGTTGCCCATTTCATCCCCCCTGTGGTCATCAATGTTGTGCATCTCCCGCCTTCGGCTCGATACATCTGCGTCACGTTCGGTCGATCATCTCCCTCATCACCATACATTGTCTTCACTACCCTCATCCATCCTCACCTTGCCATGCCATCATCCCCCGCATGTCAACCCACCTCTGCTCTCGTTTCCAGTCCCTTGTTCTCGGCTGCGGCCAGAACCCTCTTGTCAGACCCTCGTGTCCTTTTTGGTGGTCTCAACGGCTTTGGTCAGACCTGTTATGATTTTCCCATGCCTATCTCATTCCATTTCCATTCCAAGCATTGCCATTGGACAGTACCTTTCTCTGATTACAACTTCTCATGGACACTATCTCTTTTCACACGTTATCTCTCTTGACTCACCTTCTACCAATGGGCGCCCTTGTATTTCTCATTCCTCTGAGTTATGTTCTCACAGGATAGCTTACACATCCTTTCTTATTGTTCTCTTCTTTGGGTATTAACCCCTATACCGATTACTATATATACTGTAGGAAAATCCATGTTCAACCTCCTGTTGAATACAGTGATTACCTGGACTCTTGACTTGACCGTTGGCATTGGCCCGGCCAGACCTACCTTTCAGTATGCTTACTGAGGTAGTGTCAACATAACTGTTGGCACATGGCCCAGTTATCTCAAGACAACTAGTTAGGACATTGCTTCCTAACACAAGAACTCAGGGTAATTCACTGAGCTCTAAGAGTTATGTTTCAGCGTCAGCGCCGTGTCATGGATGTATGAGAAGGATGGCTGGTGAATGAATCCCTGAGGTAGTGCATGGGCTCCAACGTGCAAAGCTCGACTTGAGCAAACATGGAAGGTGAGTTGTGCCCGTCGAATTTGAAGATGTGTCCGCTGGGAGGGGCCCCGCCGGTGCAGTGATATGCACTGACGCACAACAATCACCAACGACCAAAAGAAAATAAACCTAGACCCCGTGATATGGGTGAAGGCGGTCCAAGGCAACTGAGGGGTATTTTAATAGTTCGAGGGGGAAGGAGGAGTAAGACGACATAGGGTAGTCCGTAGGAAGACCTAGAAAAATAAAACAAACACTTTGACACCTGAAACAAACACTAGTTGATGCTCCGGAGTATTTATCTCTGAAAAGCCGCAATCAAAGTTGCAAGCGACAACACCTGTCGTAGGATCATGCTCGCGGGGGTAGAAATTGCTAGAGAGACTTGGTTAATTTTATTTCACTACGTAGGACACACCGGAGATAATAAATCAACGGCGGAGATAAATCATTTCAACGAGTCAGGCCTATTGGCAAAGCTAGGATCGGTTATAATTTGCTAAGTTCGATGCTTTCGAACTTCGAGGGTCGCTGAGATTGTAACACTAATTCTCTGAGATGGTGAAGTGCAAAACTTATTTTTCTGTACACTACTTTGTACAATTTATACTACAGGAATGGCTTTGCGACCATCCGGAGATAAATAACAAATAAAGATGTGCCTCTCCCTAAATAATGCTGCCTTGGTGATTACTATTTTTTACACTGCATAGGTCGGGATATGTGATCATGTATAGGACATTGGGATAGGTGTCATTACAACATAATATAATATATATATATTCATTTTCCGGGGCACCACTCATCACTACACCGATGGACAATAATATGGGTAATTACCTGCACGCCTTCAATTTCTCAAGCATATAGAAATATAAGTGATGGTACTGGAAACATCTTTACCTCCGTCGCGCAATAACCATGGCGGTATATACACAGCAGATGTATCGCAGCCATCCTCGGAGACAGCTGAGAGAGCTCCTGACTCCTCTGGCCAATCAGAGCAAGAATAGGAATCTGTCGCAGTTTATTGATGTTACAGAACAGCCGTTTGGTCTCACAGGACATCTGGGGCTAGGCAAAAACCTATTTACAATACCCCCCAATACTTCCAAACCGCCCCGAGTGACATATCTGCAGATATGAAGGCCGCTGCTGTTTGGTGCGATTGTACACTCGTTGCGCATTAAGACTCTGTCCTGCATAGTGTACATTACGTGGTATCAAGTGTGTTCTGTCATGATTTTGCAGGAAGAAGTTGTCGCTTTTTTGTAATTGGATTTGATACTTGTTAAGTGGTCTTATGCAACCTAAATAACAATGATTCATAGCCTGACGTGTTTGTAACTGCACAAAATTGCCATCAATACTGGTTCAGCCACTGAATGAAATCAGCTGTATCGGGACATACAGATGTTCACGAACCTTGCTAGCAGATGCTTCGGATTCTCTCCATTTTGCAGTGTCGACCAAATGCATGTCTTAAGCTTCTTGCAGTCTGATAGCCTTCAATGCTCACCATCTGTGTTCTGATGTACCTGCATTCTCCCCGGGCACAAGCAAGCTATCATCCAACCAGCATAGGGGTGCGATGATACTACAAAGATAACTACAAGTAGGACATATGCACCATACACAGAACAGCGGGCTTCTAATGCAAATGGCGGCTTCATGCAAGCCATCAGGATTAGCATCCCTAACGGGATTGGTACCGAATGAGGCAGGTGTCGGACCACCATCAAGCGCATCAAGATCACCCCATCCGACATCAGGCTCAGATGTGCGCCCTGCGGTGGCATCAGCAAGACATCGGCATGGATTTGTCTGATATCCCTCATTACCTAGGCAGACGTTAAGACCGGCCAATGCCTGGAAAATAATGTAAGGATATATCTATGTATGCATACCAGCCTGTAACAGGCAACAGTGTCGAGGATGTGTCTGAGCACCATCACTGGAACCTCTCAGGATGGTACGGATACCGCACAAATCCGGTAGCTCGCTATCTAGGGACTCTATAGGGATACATCAGCCGGATACGGTCTATCTAGTCCTTTAAGTCCGTCACATTTATGGGCTATCTAAGTTATGATGTAATCAAATTGGCCCTGCCTAAGGTGTGCAATAGAAGAGAGTCAAAGACTTGAAATCAGAATTGCCCAGGATCTGATTGGAGCAGGCTCATGACGGTACATGGATTATATTTGGATGAATGGAGATGAGGAGATGAACGACAAGGGAAAGCATCACAAATCCATGGAACGACAAAGCAAGCACTACAAGAACTATGGCCAAAGCACAAGCAGTGTCCTGTGGATACGCTGATATGCACTGACACACAACAATCACCAAGGACCAAAAGAAATGCACCTAAACCCCGTGATGTGGGTGAAGGCGGTCCAAGACAACTGAGGGGTATTTAATAGTTCGAGGGGGAAAGGAGGAGTTAAGACGCCGTAGGGTAGTCCGTAGGAAGACCTAGAAAAATAAAAAAAACACTTTGACACCTAAAACAAATGCTAGTTGACGCTCCGGAGTATTTATCTCTGAAGAGTCGCAATCAAAGTCGCAAGCAACGACACCTGTCGTAGGATCATGCTTGTGGGGGTAGAAATTGCTAGAGAGACTTGGTTAATTTTACTTCGCTATGTAGAACGCACCGGAGATAATTAAACCGACGGCAGAGATAAATCACTCGACGAGTCAGGCCTATTGGCAAAGCTAGGATCGGTTATAATTTGCTAAGTTCGACGCTTTTGAACTTCGAGGGTCGCTGGGATCGTAACGCTAATTCTCTGAGATGGTGAAGTGCAAAACTTGTTTCTCTGTACGCTACTTTGTACAATTTATACTACAGAATGGCTTCGCGACCGTCCGGAGATAAATAACAAATAAACGCCGCTACCCACAGGATTGCTCAGCACTTGCCGCCGTTATACCATACACCATACGACTTTCTTGCACTCCCACTTGCTCGTCTCAGCCCCTAGAGGTCGCCTTGACGCTCCGCCACTGACCCAAGCAGTCCCATCACTCCGTGCGACGCACCGGTCACGTGCTAATTACCTCTGGCCACTTGCTGACTGATGCTGGCCTCATGGTGACTCGTATGCATCCACACCTTCAGTATTTCGATGGAAACGAGAGGGGGAGTGTGCTGGAGGGTGGGCATGAGGACGACGCCCCTCAATAGAAGTGCCCGTGGGCCCCGGGGCTAATTCATCTAGAAGTTACATAGGTTAAGTCACCCCGGAGCTCACGTTTGCGGCGATAAATCTCGGAATGGGTCCGTGTACATCTCGGGATGCTAGGAAGTCCAGAGCTAAATAGAAAAATTCTTTTAGAGCCCTTAGAAGCCTAGAGGCGTGTGAGCGCTGTGTCGAATAAGCTCCGGGGGGCTTGTACGATGTGCTGAGTCCGCGTTTTCGGGGGTCAGACAATCCTGAGGCTTATCAACATGAGTCCAGAAGAGCTCAGGAGACCGAGGGACATCGCCTGGGGAATTCTGTGAACCCGACTACAGTTGAATCTCTCTTAACCCATAGCTCCCATAACCCATACTCCCCTCTAACCCTTAGTTTTTGGCTTCCACCGAGTTGGTAGATAGTAAATAACCACTAAAAACCCATAACTCTCCCATAACCCTTAACCCATACCTTTTGGGGTGGTCAAAACCCATAGTTTGAGCTATTTTTAGCCCTATCAGATGCATATGTGTGCCCATTTCGGAGCCATTTACTATTATTTTGACCCTGTTTGACCAGGATCTCACTAGATTAGACCAAAAACACTGTTGGTATGGTGCTATATACCCATATGTAGCATAATAGAGGGTCCGGAGTATGCCGGGCAGGCCCTCGGTTGTCACGCTCCCCGCCAGTGTCACAATAGGTCACACTCTGGTAACCCATACTCCCTAAAAACCCATAACTTTGGGGTTCCACCGACCACTATAGGTTAAGGGAGATTCGACTGTACCTCAACCGCCTCTGATCGGCGGTCATGGGGTCCTGCTTGCATAATCACCTCTCATTGGTCAGGAGAGTGCTCTCGCGGCGATGGCAATTGCACGGCGACCTTGGATTAGATAAACCTGACAGTTCAATAAATTACAGGCTATTTTCAACGGATAATTCTGATCAACAACCCCCCTGAGAGCAACAACCCCTCAGTAACCCATGCCATTATCCAGAAACCCTGGTTGTCCACCAGTGGTCACATGTGACATCAAGCTCTACCAGTCCATTGAATCTGGTTACTTGGACTTCACTCTATGTACATAGCTACATATAAAATTTTTGAAAATTAGGCTGAGGCTCTCCCAGTTAGCAGTCAGAAGCTACTGCTGACCATGGACCATGCTGCATGTGATGCAATGCATTACTGTACGAATGAAGGGCCCACTGTGACCACAAGTACCAGTGGCAGATCTCCATCCAGTGGCCTGAGACTTAGCCTTGTGACCACCCTCTCGTAGCCTGATTGAGGGCAGAATCAGGCTAGAGAGGCTGGTAGATTTGTCGTGGGAACTCGGTATACGCGACTTAAGTCGCATGCCGAGAGCCAGCCGTGCAAGCCGACACAGCCAAAGACCACCGAAGGCTGCCGATTGTAATGGTTGTCGGGTTTTGTAGTCGAGTAATAAAAATTTGTAGTTGAGTAGAACCGTTGTAGTCGAGTAAGAAACGTTGTAATCCCACTACAAATCGCGGTAGCGTGACCTTGATGTGTCTAAGTCCCACTACGCGTAAGGATCAGCTTGCCTCCATGCTCACCTCCTCATATTCTACTAGCTCCGTATAATGAATATAGCTCGTATAAACTCTCTTCTGCATGAAATTGGATGCCCAGTGGGGAGCCATCGAGAATGTGCAGAGCGGGCCAGTATTTCCTCCGCAGTGTTGGGCATCTGATGTCTGTTAGACATTATGGTCAGAGATGCAGATATGTACTTGTGGCGACAAGCAGGCTGAGGCAAGTGTGCTCAACAGATTCTAAGTCAAACCCGCGAGGATCGAATCACATTTGTAGACCATTTCTTACTCGATCTCGATCGTCTGCAGGGCAGGCTCAAATACATGAGGGCAGGCTTAAAGTACATGAGGGCAGGTATATTTTACAATCTCAGCTCAAAAATGACAGCAGCTGCTG
>NW_006920411.1:405963-436411 GCF_000344685.1 Gloeophyllum trabeum ATCC 11539 | reverse complement strand
TACTGAGGTAGTGACGACATAACTGTTGGCACGTGGCCCAGTTATCTCAAGACGACTAGTTAGGACATCGCTTCCTAACATTGTCCATGTGACATCAAGCTCTACCAGTCCATTGAATCTGGTTACTTGGACTTCACTCTATGTACATAGCTACATATAAAATTTTTGAAAATTAGGCTGAGGCTCTCCCAGTTAGCAGTCAGAAGCTACTGCTGACCATGGACCATGCTGCATGTGATGCAATGCATTACTGTACGAATGAAGGGCCCACTGTGACCACAAGTACCAGTGGCAGATCTCCATCCAGTGGCCTGAGACTTAGCCTTGTGACCACCCTCTCGTAGCCTGATTGAGGGCAGAATCAGGCTAGAGAGGCTGGTAGATTTGTCGTGGGAACTCGGTATACGCGACTTAAGTCGCATGCCGAGAGCCAGCCGTGCAAGCCGACACAGCCAAAGACCACCGAAGGCTGCCGATTGTAATGGTTGTCGGGTTTTGTAGTCGAGTAATAAAAATTTGTAGTTGAGTAGAACCGTTGTAGTCGAGTAAGAAACGTTGTAATCCCACTACAAATCGCGGTAGCGTGACCTTGATGTGTCTAAGTCCCACTACGCGTAAGGATCAGCTTGCCTCCATGCTCACCTCCTCATATTCTACTAGCTCCGTATAATGAATATAGCTCGTATAAACTCTCTTCTGCATGAAATTGGATGCCCAGTGGGGAGCCATCGAGAATGTGCAGAGCGGGCCAGTATTTCCTCCGCAGTGTTGGGCATCTGATGTCTGTTAGACATTATGGTCAGAGATGCAGATATGTACTTGTGGCGACAAGCAGGCTGAGGCAAGTGTGCTCAACAGATTCTAAGTCAAACCCGCGAGGATCGAATCACATTTGTAGACCATTTCTTACTCGATCTCGATCGTCTGCAGGGCAGGCTCAAATACATGAGGGCAGGCTTAAAGTACATGAGGGCAGGTATATTTTACAATCTCAGCTCAAAAATGACAGCAGCTGCTGGGCAAAATAGAGTTAAGTTGCGTATACCGGATTCCCACGCCAAATCCACCAGCCATTCTACCAATATTCTGCCCTCAATGTTGGTACGACAGGCTGGTCACGAGCCTACCTGAGACTCAGTGACCCTTGAACTTACACCAATTGAGTCTCCCAAAACAATAGACAAACCCCAATATACATAAATCATGCATACAGGGAACACACTGATGGATTTCCAATATTTTTTATTGTTAATGACATGTATGGTTGAGTGGACCTCCCATCTGACTGCATTGGACACACACTATGTGATGCTTGCCTCCGGCTTGCATTTTCATTATTTAACACAAATTACACAATTACACACTCACATCCCCCCAGGCAGACTGGGGTCCATGGGTCCATCCGGCTGATAGGCAGAGGTCCATCATGGACTCCATGGACTTCTCAGATGCTTGAGCAGCTAGCAGCGGCTCCTGGATCTGGACCAGGAGCATTATGTGAGGTACCAGTACTAGGAATGTCTACAAATAGGGCAGTGACAAAAGTGACAAAAACATATTATCTACAGTAAATCAATTCTGGGGGGGTTGTTGATTTGTAAGCAAACAACCCGGGGTTGTTGCTCTCAGGTTGCTGATTAGAATTATCCATTTTCAACGCTCCTAGAACACAGAAGAAAGAATACAGACAGTGATGAATGATTCAGTGCTGTACTTTCTTTGGTGCTCGGACATCTGTTGTAATAGAGTGTGTACTGCACCTCTGTAAACTCTCAACTATCTCTTCACATGCGACCGTATCTGATATCTCATGATCTTCCCGCCAGCTTTGGGTCCTCTCGTGGGTGATGTCCATGCGTGGCTCCTCCACCGATGACACAAACATCTCACCCAGTTAACCAGCAATGCAGGAAGGATCTCCAATGCTCTCTCGCTGCCAATGTCTCATTTCCACTAGAGTGCGGTGAATAATTCGTCAGGACTTTGTAACATATGTTAATAACATGGCACGCTCCGAAGCCCTTTTTAACAGGGTTATTAACAGTTAATAACATTTGGTTTGAAACGGGTTAATTACACGTTAAAAAGACATATCGACATTGTCAAAAACACTTGTGCAGTTTAAAAAGCCCGGTAGGCCTCCACTGCACTCTCCGGGAGCTGTTTGACGTGCACTCTGCAAGCTGAAGTACATTAGGGGGTCTTTACAACATGATGTCCCAGTGATATTTGACTTACGGGTATGGTCCTCTACCGGTGCATGGTGGATTCCAGGCTACCGATAGGGGGAGTTTTTAACACCCAAATTGGCCTTGCCTAGAGGGGTCTGTTGATAACCTGTTATTAACAGCAGTTTATAACAGTGTAAATAATGAGCGACTTTTACACCGCACCCTAATTTCCACAGCGGCGTGATCTAATCTACGGTCGGCGAAAAATCGCGGTTGCCGCGAGATTGCTGTTCTGACCAATGAGGGGGCGATTATATGAGCAGGACCCCATGACCGCCGATTAGAGGCGGTCGAGGTAGTCGGGTTCACGGAATTCTCCAGCTGATGCCCCCTGCGGGAGACAAAGGAGGAGGCGCGGATTGGATGGCGATCGCCGTGCCTGGGGTAAAATGCCGGCCACGTGGCTCGTATGTCGAGATCTGCTCCAGATCTCCGGGGTTGACTCCCTCCCTCTGCTCACGAGGAGTTTGTTGACGAGTATTTTATCAGCCTTACTCTGTGAAGACTCCGGCAATGGCAACTATACCGGACGTGACTATGAGGAGCAAGAGGAGATAAGGGGAAGGTCGAACGGGCCGAAGGACGTTATCTTATCGCGTGACCCCGCACGCACCCAACAACATCAGTGCTGCTACTAAACTCTGCACCGGCCTCTTCCTCCTTCCCTCCTCTCCCTCGACGCCAGGATGTCCCGCCTGCCCGCGCCCGAGATCCCCGTCCCCGAGCACGACACTGAACTCGCGGTGGACACGAAGGTCCCGGCGAGCACGAGCACCGGCGAGGTCGTCGAGGAGATCGGCATCGACGAGCCCGTCGTGACGCGGAAAGAGCTGTGGAGCTACTACCGTGCGCCCCCTTCCTCCCTCGCCAGTAGCCCCCTCACCTCTGGCAGTGTACTACAACGGCGACAACGGCGTCGGGCCGAACGGTACGCCCTCCCCGTCCGAGCTAAACTAACTGCGCCACCCACCCAACTTGCAGGCTACTCGATGACGCTCTTCCAGTCCTGGGCGACCGCGGCCGGCTACGACCCCGTCGCCGGCGCGGGCAGCTCGTGCACCGCGCCCGGCGCCAGCGGCAAGTGCGTTGTCCCCTGGGGGCGCGGCGTGCGCTCCGTGAGCTCGGTCGTGCTCATTGCGAACGGGCTGTGTTTCGCGGTGCGTCGCGGCCTCCTCCTCTTCCTGTACATGCTGAGATCTCACGATGCCCCAGGTGATGACCCTGATCTTCACGACCATCGGCTCCGCCGCGGACTACGGCACCTTCGGCCGCTGGCTCCTGCTCGTCGTGACCGTCATCTGCTGGGCCGCCCAGTTCGCGAGCATGGCGCTCACCTGTGCGTCTTTTTCCTCCCCTCCCTTTCATCCCCAATTAACCCCCGTCCCCAGCCGCCGCCCGCTGGCACACCGCCATGGCGCTCTACATGCTCGGCTTCATCGCCTACGGCGCCACCCTCGTCTTCTACGCCGCCCTCTTCCCGCGCCTCGCGCGCAACACCCCGCGCGCGCGCCTGCTCCGCGACAAGTACGACCGCGGGGAGGTCAGCCGCGAGGAGTGGGAGCGCGAGGAGAGTCTCGAGAAGAATCGCGTCAGCAATATCAGCACGGTGAGTGTTTGGGTTGGGGGGAGGGGTGGGATGGGATGACGCTGATGAAATTGGGCGGACAGACGCATAGCAATATCGGGTACATCGCGACGCTGTGCCTCAACCTCTCCCTCCTCCTCCCGCTCGCGAACGACCCGAAGGTGAACAATTACGTTATCGTGCTGTACGTCCTTCTTCCCTTGTCCGTCCCTCGTTCCCTCCCTTTCTCCTTCCTCCCTGGTTCGGCCTGTGCCTTGCTTGCCGTCCCCGGTCCGCGCTTGCTGACTGCAATGACAGCACGAACGGGTACTGGGTGCTCACCGGGATCTGGTGGTGTACGTCCCCTTCCCCTCCCTCCCCTTCCTCTCTCCCTCCCATCCCATCCCCTCCTCCCTCCGCCTCCCTCCCCCACAAAAATCACCCACTAACCGCCCCCCCCAGTCATCTTCCAACAACCCCGCCCCGGCCCGCCCCTCCCGGCCGGCGAACACTACCTCACGGTCGGATGGAAGCAGATCGGAATGGCAGCAAGGGAGTGGCGCGGGCTGCCGTACACGTTTGTCTATCTGTTCGCGTTCTTTTTGTTGGCGGACGTGAGTTTCTTTTCCTTTCCTTGCTTTTCCTTTCCCCTTTCTCTCACCCCTTCCCCTTTCCCCTCCCCCCTCCCCCTCCTCCACCGTTCGAAACGAAGGGAACGGAAACGGCACCGAAAGCAACCAAAGCTGACGCTCAACAGGGCCTGAACACCACCGGCACGCTCGTCTCCCTCTGCCAGAACACCAAGTTCTCCTTCTCCTTCTTGCAGAACACGTACCTCGGGCTCGCGCAGGCGGGCACGAGCACCGCGAGCACGCTCGCGTTCTGGTACGTCCAGCGGTATTGGCGGGTGAGCACGAAGCGCATGGTGAGTGGGTTTGGGTTTGGGTTTGGGCTTGGGTTTGGGTTTTGGCGGGCGGGAGTGGGTGCGGGTGCGGGTGTGGGTGCGGGTGGTGGGATACGTGCTGATGATACGTGCGTCGGGTGCAGTTCGTGGTGACGAACGTGGTCACGATACTCATCCCGCTGTGGGGCATGATCGGGATGTGGACGGACAAGATCGGGTTCCACAACGCCTGGGAGTTCTGGTGCGTTGGCCCTGCCCTCCCCCTCCCCCCTCGCACCCCCGCATGACGAATGGAACGAAACAGGTTCTACAACGTCGTCTTCGGCCTCTTCCAGGCGCCGTACTATGCCTTCTCGCAGACGATGATGGCGGAGCTCACCCCGCCGGGGTTCGATAACATGGTGCGTGCCCTCCCCCCTCCCTTCTCTCCCCTCCTCCCTCCCTCCCTCCCACATACAACCCCTCCCTCCCCCCTCGCACGTTACACGTACAACCCCTCCCCTCCCCCTGCCCACGTTACACATACAACCCTGACCCCCGCCCCCCCCCAGTTCTTCGGCCTCTTCGGCCTCTCCAACCGCGCGTCCTCGATGGTCGGCCCGAACGTCATCCAGGCCATCATCAACCGCACGGGCGACAACTGGCACGGCTTCCCCTTCCTCTTCGCGCTCTGCGCCGCCGCGTCGCTGGTGATCTGGTTCGGCGTGGACGTCGAGCGCGGGAGGCGCGATGCGGTGGCGTGGGCGGAGGGGCGGTACGGTGAGGGGAGGGGGGAGGGGAAGGCGTGAGGGTTGCGAGGGCTTGGGTTTGGGTTTGGGTTGGGTTGGTTGTTGGATGGGTTTTCTCTATTGGTCTTGTGATATAATGCAATACGCGCATTTCGCGATCACGCATCTCGTAACACTCGGCGTGACGGTCAGTATGCGTACCGATACATTACATCCATAAATACCGCGATCATGACATCTAAGCCTACCACCCCCCGCCCGCTCCCGACACTCAATCCCACTGCACCCGCCGCGCGTACTCGCGTATGTTCGACACGAACTGGTCTTCCACCTCCGCCCCCGCGCCCGTCGCCACCTTCAATATGATCTCGTTCAGCGCCGTCGAGCCGAGGATGTCGACGTGGTCGCTCGTGTTCGCGCCGCCGCGGGGGATGCTCGGGATCGGGCGGTGCGGGAGCTACAAGCGGTGAGTGAGCGAGTATTCCTCGGGAGGAGGAGTGGGAGGAGGAGAGCGCACCTCGACGGTGACGACCTTGATCCCCGCGGGGTTCCACCGCTTCCGCTTCCACCCCTCCACGCACATCGCGCCGAGGCTGAGCAGGCTCACCGTCCCGTCGCCCTCGCCCATCTTCACGCCGTTCCGGATCTGCGCGCCCCCACGTCAGCCAGTCCGACCAGGCATTCCGGAGAGCAGGGTACCTTGGGCTGCGCGGCCTCGTCCGTGTACTCGGCGTCGATCCAGCTGCGCCGCATGAGCGGCAAGTCGAGCGGCGCGCGCGGGGTGAGGCAGTCGGAGGCGTTGGAGCACATCGCGTTGCTCCCGTCGGGAGAGGACTCGTCGTGTTCGAACTCGCCTCTCGCGTACCTGGTGCGGGACGTTACTCACGGCTAGGCCTCGCTCAGGAAGGAACGTACCAGTAGGATCGCTGTATAGAAGAAACTAGTTTGTAGTTGCAGAGGCGCAAGGTAGGTTGAGACACGTACCTCTGTTTCTTTGCCGTGTCCGTAAACGCAGTAATACTTCATGGACGGAGCATATGGGAGTCTGGGCGTTTGTCAACACTCCGCGACCAAGCGCGGATGCCGCAGACTCACTGGACCTCGAGCGGATTAGTCCACTTTCTATGATCAAGGTTATTCCTCGCAAGCTGCTCTTCATCTCTCTCAATCCCGTTCGAGTAGTTAGTCGCCATCATTTTCTACGCATCGTAAGCCTCTAGATCGTCCGGACGCAGGACAACGAGCGCACCTGGAACGTCGTAGGTGTGTGCTCCAATACCCACGTCCCCGCCTGGTCCGCGGTCATATTCCCAACCTCCAAGTCCTGCGTCGTAGCCAGCGCGTGGCGGAACGCGATGAGTTCGCCGTGTGTATGGGACGCATTCTCCGCATCGTCCGGGGCGAAGGTGCCGTTTCCCCACACGGCATTTCCGCCCTGCATGATAGCGATGGTCCGAATACGATACCGTACGAAATGTAACGAGCGACGTACCTTTACCCACATACTGGCGCTTCCTGGCCAGGAGCGGAAGAGCTTGCCTCGCTCCTTTCTCGAGAAGAAGCGTTCTAGCACTACGGGTAATATCGCGCATGTAGGTCTTGACCGGTTGATAGTTGAATATCACACACCGTATGTGGCAGCGGGATTCATCTGGACCGTGTCCTTCATCTCTCCTGATAAGAAAGCAGCCATCGCTTTTGCCTACGAAATATTCTAAGTCGTGTCGTAGGAGTAAAATCGGATGACACCCACGACGCCCTATCGTTTTCAGTGAACAGGTGAATCATGGGGTATGGAATGTCACGACTAGCTCACCAGATGAGTTCCGGCCACGGAAATAACAGCCTCCACATGGTTCTGCGCGCATAAGATTAGCCACTGATAACGGACTGTCCTATGAACATACTTCGACCCATTCAGATCCACCTCCTCCATGGTGCGGTGACTCGACCCATTTAAAGCTATTCAGAGCAAGTTACAAAGACATAGGTGGAGAGATGCCGAGAACAGAAGGACGGCATACGTACAAATACTGAGGGAGACCTGATTAGCATTGATGCAGCGAAACCTGCGAAACTGCGTACCAGGAGAACCTGTAGAAAAGATGTTCACAGCGATCAGGTTTCACGGCACACAAGCCAAATGAAAACGTACCGTGCTGCCCATGGAATGAGCCGTCAAGACTACTTTCCGTCCTTGTCGTTTCCTGAGAGTCTGTGTCGGTCAGGAGTGCGCGTGAAAGACGCAGTGCTCACTTGAAACCCTCTATCATCGCTTTCAGTTTCGAAAAGTATCCGTCCCTTTCCTCTAGATTATAGTATGATAGTCGCCAGTCGTACGGTGCCAAGTATAGGTTGTTGGTATCATAGTTGACCACAGCCAAATTCTCTACGATTTTTGACCTGCAGGGTAGCAGTGAGCTTCGTGTCTTCCAGCTGGAAGGCAATCCAAACCAAATCCAATATCCGTGTATAAAACTACTTGCAGCGTCAATCCCTTCTGCAGCTCTGACCTTTGCGCCAGCGGGATCGAGGCCGGTGACTGGATCAAGCATCAAGGCAGCCATCCATTTGTCTTTGTTGAAGGTCACTTGTTGGACCATGTGGAAGCCGCCCCACATTTTCTGTCTAAAAAAGGTGCGGTACTCGGGTGATGTTGACCACGATTCCAGACCCTTGGACACATTCAAGTTTACTGAACCTTGGGGCAGAGCAGGATAGCATTGCGTGACGTACAGTGGATATCACCCCAGGGATCAGTACGACCGGGTACATAGCACTTAGCCCTCGCGCAGCCATCTGGTCTCCAACCTGGAACTCGCGGCCGTCGTTATTCAGTTTCCATATCTCGGGTATATTGCTCGTGAGCCTCCGCCACTCCGTCTCAACCCTAGACAAGTCGAGTTGTGGGAACTCTGGTAGAGAGATGTCGTATTCACTCAAGAGGACGGCTAGACTGGCGGGGATGTCTGGGATGTCGACCGGTTTGATGAATATGAATCCCAGCAGGAGACCGACTGATTCATCAAAGGTCAGGTGGATGGCAACTCTCGGTCAGGTATGGGGACGTACCAAAGATGCCTAGAGGGAATAGGAACCTTCGACTAGTAAAGAAGTTACGGTATTTCGGATCCTCCTATAGACAGAACCAGCGTTAATGCTCGCCTCAGGTTCGCACTAACCGTAAGCCCTACTCACCTTCCGGAGCTTCTCCTTCACCTCCTTCGCCTCCTTCTTCAGCTCGTCCTTAATGGCGTGCAGCTCACCATCGCCGTCTACATCTCTGCTCTTCGCCTTTAACCCATCAACTGCGGAATCCGAGCCTACTCTCGAGCTCTTCCTCCTCCTCGTCATGGTCGATTTTCCTACGTTCATGCCAGTCATAGCCTAGTCGTTCTTGTCGTTACGCTGGCGTCGTCAGCGCCGATCTAAGTACAAAGGAGGCGTCTAGCAAGAATCAGATGCAACTGTAATACAGAAGAAGCATTCGGAGCGGAGCGTAAGCTACGACGCGTGAAGGTGACGAAACCGAAGACGTCCGCAGGCGCGTCGCGTTGCATGCACGTGTACAGGCAGATCATTCAGCAGATGCACGGCGCCCACTGGGACCCACAACGCCTGAACTGACAGGGCAGATCATTGGAAGTAAAGAATTATATTAGGTAGCAAGAATCCGAGTGATACACAGGAATAGGACGTGAAGGTATCCGCTTGTCCACCTACGTAACGTACAACAATCTGAACAACCGATTGAGACCCGTAATAAAAACGAGAGGTATCGCACAGTTGGCCGTAGCAGATTGACAAAGGAAAGGAGGAATGTTGAACTAAGAACATATAAGCAATATATACGCAGATAACATATTAGCGGGCTCGTGGGAGGCACCAGCGGCCTCTTGTGTATACCGTGAAGGAGGTAGGTGTCGCGACATCTGAGGCTAGGATGAGTACATGTATCGTGGCGTAACAAAGCACTGTAGAATAGCCTACCGTCTGGGCTAGCAGATTCCGTCACTACGTCGTCTTCGTTTTCTTCCTCTGCGGCGCTTCCTCATTCACAGCCATCACAACAGTCGCGTCCTGCCCAAGCTTCGACTTGCTGGGCGCCGCTCTACTCCTCGGCTTCATCGACCCCTTCACGCTCTTCACGTTCGGCTTCGCTGACGACGTCGACACCACGGACATCGCGTCCTCGTTGTCGGACTTTGTTCCCTGCTCTTTCGTCTGAGCCAATGCCTTGGGCCTGGGCTTACGGACGGATTTATGTGACTTGACAGACGCGGCATCGCTGTCTATGTCCATGTCTTCGTCTTTTTTCTTCCGAGGCCTGCCAGGCTTACGTTTGGGCTGATCGGATGATGGCTTTGCCTTGCCCTTTGACTTGTCGACCACGCTGCCGGCGGCACTCCCCTCCTTCTCCCGTAGTTCTCCTGCAAGACTATCATTGGTCCCATCGCTCTCAGCATCGCTCGCGCTCCGCATTTCTTGGTCTTCCTTGTCCCTAGTGGACCGACGACGTTTCCTGAGTCGTCCCGGGCTATAATTGTCCGCAATACGTGACCGAGGGGACGACGTCGGCGTTGACGCGCGGGGTAACTGGGAGCGGATGCCGTGGCAGTTCAGCTTGTAGCAGGAAATGAGCTTGTCGTCAGTGGGGGTTGAGTCTGCGCGGAATCTCGCGCGTTTAATGTCCGTCTTTTACCGGTCAGACTAGGGAAGTGATACATAGTCGGAATCTCCGTACCGTGTGTTTCCCCTCGTAGCACCAGCCATCCGGCGGGCCCATGTCGCCATCCCCTTCCACAGTCTTTCCGCAGCAGCCCCACAGTGTCTCGTAGCCGCCTGTACCTGCAGCGGCACGTCCTTTGCCCTTCGCACCAACCCTCTCGACCTCGGCACTATCATCATCGTGCGCTATCAAGCAGCTCCGATCGTCGTTCTCGACCTCGGTGTAGTCTTTATGACACCGTACGCAGTGCAGAAGCGGCGGCGGGGTCAATTCCGAAAAGAACGTATGGAGAGACGAGACAATCGACGGCTCCGAAGCGGGTATGCGTTTCAGCGTGTACGCGTGCAGAGTCTTCGGCGGGACAGAGGATATGAGAGATAAGAGCGCGTCCGTGTCCACGCTCGTCGACGCGATGGCGTCTTCCACCACCTCCGGCGACGGAAGCACCTGCGCGCCGTCGTTGTCCATGCGTTTCGGCGATTCCTGGTGAGCACCGTGAGCGACGGACGCTGCCTCGGACGGCGAGGGTGTGCGCAACTGCACCGGTGTAGTCTCCGGCGGCTCCCCGGGCGGCGCTGGCGCCTGTTTCTTTCCAAATATTAGTCCGAATACCATGTCGCGGTTGTGAAGTGATAGGGGATCGCGGCGGCGGCGGGGAAAGATATAGCGGAAGAAGAGAGCAGCGCGATTGCAGCAAGGCTTGGGCCCGCACGTGGTCCATGCGTGGGAACCGCGCCTCGCGTCAATAGCGCGTCGGTCACGGAGCGTCACGCTATTGTCACGAAGAACCGTCACACAATTGGATGCCCATTTATAGGCGACCACATACAATGGCTGCTGAGACGCGGTTGCTTTGCTCTTTGGCCCGCTTGGACGCCACTCAACAGGCTAGCGACAATGGAGGAGATACAGGAACCCAACAGGGCTGACCTGGTGAAGCCGCCCCCGCGGTTCCCTCCGTTCCCCAAGCCTCCGGAAGGCGTGACTATCATACCTTTCAAGGACTTCAAGCCGAGTGGTATACAGATACGTATCGCGGGCGAAGGTCAGGTGGAGATCGACGGGCTGGGTATACCTACGGTCGAGCTGCGCGTCAAGCACGATGGAACTGATGGACATGGCAAGAAGCGGAAGAAGAAGAAGAAGAACAATGCGTTCGCCGGCGGTCCTGGAAACCTCCAGAGGCCTTGGTGGGAGGTCTGGGAAGAAGGCGAAGCTCTGCGCTGCGGATATTATGACTTGTGAGCATCGAGACCTAACCAGCAGGAGGACACAGTCTGATCTCACGATCTACGTAGGGAGACGTCCATATCCGAACGGATCTTCCTAGCATCCCACGACTTCATTCAGGGCAGACCGTGGCCTCAGGTCAACGAGGGTCTCCGTAACCTCTGGGACCAGGTACGCTTGCTTCCACTCGACCTTCAGCGTTCCCAAACTTATGATCGCAGTTCAGATTGTACGTCGGTCTCATGTCTCACCCTGTCCAACCTCCGTCCAAGAAACGAGTGAGAGCCATCATCCAAGCCGGAGGGATCGACGACCCAGATGAAGATGACGAGGGCGAGTACTCCGACGAGGATGTTATGCCCAACGCCGTTCCGCCACCTAACGCAGTCGACGACGAGGACCTCGACGACCCCGATGCCAAAGATCCCATGCAAGAGCTGGAGGAAATTACTGCGGAGCGACTGTTGAAAGAGCGCCAGGAGAAAACCGAGCAGCAGCGGGAGGACAGGATGGCTAGTTTCATCCGCGATCCGAACACCAATATTCGTATCTTCCTCTCATCTTACTTCAGGGACCAAGGCCTTATATGGTCCGAGCCTCGTTGCCGCGATGCGCCTCTCCTCCTCTTGTTCTGGCTCAAGTATATGCTACGGAGTCGTGCCTTAGACGCTTCTGTCGACGGCGAAGATATAATTAAAAACGCGAAAGGAGCCATCGAAGCCGCCGAGATAGTAAGAAATGCTATTTCCACGTATCAGAGTTGTAATGACTTTCATTGACAGGCTAAGCGGGAACTCCCTGCGACCCACAAGATCGCCCACGCATTGCCCTGTCAATTCAGCCGCGGTTCTCGAGAGCTCTGGGGAACAAGGTGCATAACATGGGAAGACATGGAAAATCAGTACGGCGGGAAGAACACCAGCATGACCGCCGCCGCCACCTTCGCCTCCTCGGAAGACGACGACCAGGACGCGAAACGGCGCAAGCTCGACATGGACGAAATGGACGAGGAGCAGCGGTTCAAGAAGGAATTGGCGGACAGCGGCGTCGAGCTTCTCGACGCTAGTAACGACGTTCACATGCACAACGATGCAGCGAAGAGAACTGCGCTACAGGATAACGTGGATCCCGAGAACGCCAAGGTAGCTGCCGATGAGCCCGCTCCATCTTCTGGTTGGGGCGACATCTCTTCATGGGGCGATGGTGGTCAGGCGTATGTGTCTCCGTCCGTCGCGGGCGTTGAAGGCCTCAGTGACTGGGGAAAGCCCGTTGCAAAGCCGGTCAGTGCGCCCTGGGGAATGGCGGACGAGAAGACGACCGAGCCTGCCAACCCTCCGGACTCGCTGTCGAACCCCTGGGACCAGAACGACCCTGCTAACAAGTCCGACTGGGACATCGGACCAAAGGACTGCCTGCTCGCGGTGCTGGGTCCAACGGTCTTCCCGCTCGTGTTTGACACGGGTGTGGTGGAATGGAGTACCAGGCGCATTGTGCGCGTGGAGCCTCCCGCGGCGTCGACCGTGGACTTGTCGGGCTTGACTCCCTCTGAAGTCGTGGAAGAAGACTTGAATGCGAGGCTAGGCAAGGTAGTCATGGCTCCGTGGCCTGGTTGGGACAAACACGAGAAGTCTGACATCACCAGACCGGTCATACTGCCCAAGTCCAAGGGCAAGGTAATCATGCCGGGCGATGCTCAGGCAGATGAAAGCAGCGGCAATGTCAAGGCTCATAACCCGGTTGAGGATGAGATTACGGTTCTCGTAGACCCGGCTGGTCTGGATAAGCTGGTCATTGGTATGGGCCTTGGGGCGACGTGGATCCAGATTGTACCGCAGGACGAGACTGAGGCTGCGAAGAGGCGTTCGCGACCTGGTCAGTATTGGTACATGGAACAGATGATGCACGTTCTTCCTAGCTTCCATACCGAGGCCTGAGGAGGCCTGAGGGTTGACCCCAGATGTGGCTTTGCACCTGCTTGATTTCTCTGAATTGTACTATAGTCTCCCCTTACGTGGAAGCACTTATGGCGACGTGCAATATATTTTGCATTTGAATCGATCCAATAATGCATTGGTTTTGCGCTCTATTTACATGAAGGTCCAGGCATACTTGAACGGGGAATCCTCGGGGAATTGATAATGATATACCTAATCAGAGGCACGTGTTTATCTCTTTTGAAATTTGATGCCCGGCGGCGGCTGGCGGGGGTTTCTCGACGCGATGCATTTCATGAGATTTCATGATCACTCTCAATGAAGCCGCCCACCCTGGTCTCCCTTGAGGACGCGTCCAAGATCCCCGGAAATGTCTCGCCAGAAGTGAAGCAGGCCGCAGCAAGTTGGCTGAACCTGTTCTTCTCCCGGAATGCCGATACACCTGCGTTTGCGGACAGTGTGGGGAAGCGCCTGAAGCTGACCGAGGTCTCCATTAATCCCAAAGCGGATGAGCCAGGAAAGACAGAGTGTAAGGTGGTATGCGAGATCACTGTTTCATCTGGTATGTCTCAGGCATTGTGGGATGGAGCGTACCGTAATCTTCTCGCGGGGCAGATATGCTCAATGGTCTTGGGAGTTTGCACGGTGGATGCTCTGCATATCTCATTGATGAGTGAGGCTATTTCACTCCAGCCAGTCCATTCCGGAGTGTTCTGACACGACTTCGCCTGCAGCTGCTCGTCTCTGCCACTCGCCGCGTACTCGCTCGTAACCGGCGGCACAGGGTCTCCCGGAGTATCGCAGTCGCTCAACGTCGTATACCATGCACCTGCCCTGCTGTGAGCTCAACGTGCTACGTTAATTCTGAAGATGCCTTACGCCCGTTTTTGGATCTATCCAGAGGAGACAAGCTGAGGATCGTCAGTACGACCATTGCTGTCGGCTCTCGGATTATGTCTGCTCGCTGTGAGGTCAGTATCATGTTACCTCCCTTCAGCCACTGACACATATGGGTGACTAACGTTCCCATAGATTTGGAATGACACGCACCATCGCCTGGTTTCATCGGGCGTGCATATCAAGATGGAGCCATCCTCCAAACTATAACTACCGGGCTTCGTGGTCTTGTCGATACAGGGCATGTAGGGGGGTTTCTTGGTTAATTATGCTGTTTCTATATTCTGTGGTACTACATAGGCAATCTGGACAAGTGGGTTGTGTAATAGCGGTCTAAACCGCTGAGTCCATGTCCACGACCGCGGAGCTTGAATCTATCTGTGAATGCCTTCTCGATCACTCAATGCAACAGCAACATCATGTCCGCCGATGGTCTTGGGAAGCTTGCGTCTCTCTCAGAGTGCGAAGACGTCGACTTGATCTTGCATACGCTGCATTGCATTGAGCCACCCGGCGACTGAGAGCGCCATGTCGAACACGTCGAAATCGTCTGAAACGATGTCCGCGTCCTGGACTCGTGCTCTGCCCAAGGCGCGATACTATGACTCGAGGAAGATCAAGTCGAACATATCGCTGGATGACCTGCAGCTCAACCTCAATATCCTCCAGCACTTTGTCAACGAGGGTCATGTCTTTGCGAACTTCGTGGGCCAGAGGTTCGACATCACAGACATGAACGTGTACGATCGAGAGGTGGGGGAGGCCAAGACGAAGGAGGCGGTTGTGGTAGTTGAGATCACGGTCGACAAAGGTAAAGTCCTACTTATCTGAAGCGAATGGGAGACATTAATTGTGTGAGAGCAGATATGTCCAATCCATACGGGACACTCCATGGCGCGTGTGCTGCATACCTGGTCGACCTGTGCGTGAACCGACAATATCTGACTTACTTCCCGTGAGACTCAATAGTCCTTCTCTCACATCAGATGTACATCCATGCCCCTCATAGCGCTGGGTATCGCAATAGGAATCGACGGGTCAGGGATGTCGCAAGCAATGGACATCGTTTACCACAGCGCCGCTCCCGTGTGAGTCCCACAAGACACTCCCTCTTTTCTCCATCAATCCGAAGTCTAACGCTTCCACGACGCTAGGGGTGCACGCCTGAGAGTCGTCGCGACGACGCTCACGATTGCCGGACGCATCATGGCAGCGAGATGCGAGGTGCGCTTGTTCGACTCCCCTGTCCCGGGCCGCGCTGGGCATATTCATACTAGCATCTGTCTGACATCTGTTTGCGTTTTCTAGATTCGCAATAAGAAGAGCGGTGCACTCCTCGTGTCTGCTACCCACACCAAGGTCAACCCTTACGCGAAGAAGGCGAGTGAGAAGTCGAAACTGTAATTTTACTTGCATAGGTCCGGATTGCTGTGTACTAGTAGGTTTGCCTCCGCTCAATATCATGCTCCACGAGTGCGTTGTCTTCTATCAGAAGCAGTTTCATCCCTGTGGCGCGGGTTCTACAGTACCCGGCCGTTACTTCTCCATACCCTGCAAATACGTCCGAAGCTTGTCGAGCGCTCTATATCTGTGCGATATGCGGTTCTTGTCCTCAGGCGCCATCTCGGCATAACTTATCGCCCAAAATACCACAAGTAGGAATGTACATGTAGGAATGGAATGCGAAATGAGAAGGCATCAGCTGTGCACAAAACCCCTTGGCGATGCGCGACTTACGTCTTGCCCGTGTCCTCTGCCTGGAATATCGGGTCCCAGCCAAAGACGGCGGGCCCCCGCGCCGGGACGATTGTGCCTTCCGTGCGGCCCTCGAAGAGGAGCGGCTCGGTTTCTGGGCCGGCGCTGTACGCGAACGTGCAGAGGGCCCACGCTTCTTTCGTGGGGAAGCCCTCGAGAAGCGTGTTCAGGCCTGGAGAGGTGGGCTGGGCGTAAGGTGGGGAGGGAAGGACGGCTGGAGCGGTGGGGACGCACCGTCATGCCCGAGTTCTTTCATGAAGTGTTTGATGTAAGGCCCTGGGAGGCCATTCAGGGCTTTGAAACACAGCGCAGTGTCTTCGGTGATGCAGGGGCCCCCTAGCTTATCGTGGTTGTGATATGAACGGGGAAGACGCGGGAATGGTTGGAATGGCGTACGAGCTCAGCGGCGCGTTTGCATTTGGCTACGGCCACTTCTTGCGTGGTTCCCTGGACTTCTGGAACTGTAATGGGAGATTATGAGAATGGAAGTAGGGATAAATGGGAAGGCGAACTTACTATCGAGGTCTCGCGAATCTATTTCGATGGCTTGTCCCTGCGCCAGGATTGCTCGAACTTCTTTGAGCTTGTTGGCGTTGCCTGTCACGAATACTACAAGCCCACTGTCAGACAGATATCGGTGTTCCTCCCTGTGGACATCGTACCCAGCTTTTTGGACATTGTGCGGAGATGGGTGAAGTGATAAACGCGATCCTGTGATGTGATTTGACGGTCCTTGACTGGATTTTATACTACACTGGCTATTCGAGTCACAGTTCTTGTCCAAGTTCAACCTGTCCGATCTCCTGAATCAGAACAAGTCATTATCGGGTCTCCGCGGTTTGCTGAAAGACGCCCGCTTTGGGTTAGTCGATCTTTTCAGATACTACACTAGGGCGTAATGACATTCGATGTTACCGTGTAACTCAGAATTGTTATATCAATACAAGCACAAAGTCTGCCGCTTATGCACACAAATGAGCACAGCCCATGGAGGTACTTACATAGCTTCTTTGACAAACAATACGGACTTCATGGATGACTTGCCTCAATTATTTAGATGATTTCGTTGTGGCAGAACCCTAAACTAGGGCTACAGCACTACCTATTCCAGTCGTCTATGGCACGACCTCCAGCCAGCGCACAGCGCTCGCCTATTCTCCATCAATTGTCCCGTACTTTCCTTTGGTTTTCTCTGATTTCTACCTTCGGCCTAGGCGCTGGTATGATCATACGTCGTCCATAGCACTCGCCCAACCTCCAAGTGCGTTTCACAGTCGTAATACAGCGTAAATCGATCGAATAATCCACGTGCGCTGGCTGGCCAAAAGTACTCTGATCGTGCCGTCATCCGTGCCTGCGACTGGCAGCTGAGGGCCTCGAGGACGTCTTAGGCAGCGTCGAGCACTCACACGCTTCCATTCCCTCGATATCCCCGGCCTGCGCGACAGCCAATAAACCTGCTCATCTTCCTTCCCTCCTGATACCGACCACACTCTCCTTTGCTCTCTTTCGAACTTTCCACGACTGGGCGACCGCAGTGATGCCCGAGTACGTCTATGCGCTCCACGATTTCGCCCCGGAGCACGACGACGAGGTCCCGTTCCGCGCTGGTGAGCGGATAGAAGTGCTGGAGAAGGATGACTTATATGGGGACGGCTGGTGGCAGGTGAGTCTCCGTCGTACGAGTTCTAGGAACGGGCGAAGGGATCAATCATGGACGAATCTATATATTCCCTGTAGGGTCGAAATCTCGCGGGTCAGACGGGTCTTTTCCCTCAAAGCTATACCACCCCTGCTCCTCCCGCTGCTTCCGTGTCTCCTCCGCACTCATCGGCGGCGCCTCCAGCGCCAGCGCCAGCCACTGGCAGCAGCTCCGCCCTGCAAACACTATCAGAAGAGCCCGAATCGACCGCGGCCAGCCCTCCTGCTACGACAAACGGTAACCACACAAGGGCGGCCAGCCAGGGCGAGGAAGTTATGCGGGCAACTATGACAGATGTGCAGCAGGCTATCGAGCAGCTGGGCCGGAGCGATCGGGACGGTGCGCGCAGCTTCAGCTTCGCGAGTACGCGCGAGGGCGACGTCACTGATCGAGAAAGCGAGAGCGAGGCAATGCTGGAGTCCGATGCAGAGGGGGAGAACTGGCACAAGGACGCGCGGCAGAGGCTGGCGGAGCAGGCGAGAAGGGCGAACGAGCGGGCTGCAGCGGCTGAAGCTGCTCAGCTGGAGAGCCTGCGTGCGTCGGGCCCGCCGATTGAAGCTGAGATGAGTGATGAGAGCGAGGACGAGGACGAGGGCTCTCCGGACCTCCGGCGGCACTCGCACATCACAGAGGAGGACGAGGAAGATACGGGTCCAGCGATCATGGCTATTATCGCGAATTCAGTTGCAGAAGAAGCTCCTAGCATGTCATCCCACGAACTTTATCTCCCCCCGACAGACGAGAATGAGGCTCAAACTGCTACAGCTAGAAGGACGTCATTCCCGGTTATATACCCCCCTATCCAGGCTTCAACAAGTGCAGAGAACGTTGCTCCTCCAACACCTACGTCCCCCATGTCGTCACCCTTGCTTATCCACAAGGAACCGTCGACGAACCGGTTGTCTGTTGAAAGCAAGACTGCTCAGAGTTCCACCACCGCTATAGTATCCACCTCCGCAACAATGCGGGACGTCACACCCGGCCTTCCTTCGCCATCCGCCTCGTCCATCCAGATGCCGCAACCGCAGACGATTGTTGTGACTTCTGCACCTGCGATGCCACCTGCCCAGCATGCAGAACCCCCGGAGTTAGCTCCCACGTCGGACGAATTGCTCAAGAAGCCCTCCTCGCATCCCACAGATTGGACAGTGGAAGAAGTTGTTGAATGGCTCAAATCGAAAGGGTTTGACCAGACTGTATGCGACAAGTTCATCGGTAAGCTTCACCTTAAGGTACACTAAACACTAATTTATCTATTGCCCTCTTTTTAGAGCAAGAGATTACCGGAGATGTCCTCCTCGAACTAGATGCTAACCTGCTCAAGTCAGAGATCGGGATCGCCGCTTTTGGGAAGCGCGTCCGGATAGCCAACGCTATCCAGGAGCTACGCCGCCCTCCGTCTATAGTCTACTCTGACCATCAGCCATCGAACATCATCACGCAAGCCTCGCCCTCACAGCCCTCACAAGGCTTCTCCCACTCTCGTTCACATTCTTATTCACACTCTCACTCCCACTCGATTCAGAGCTCGGCGCAGAGCGTCGGCCGGAGCCCGACTACGCCGGCCACAGCCAACACGATGAGCACTGCGCCCGAATCCGCTGGTTTCTCATCCATGATCGGCAGCGACAGCGGCACCGGCGAGTTCACGCTGCCTAGTCCCGATGCTCGACAGAGCACGAAGGAGTTCCTGGAATCTCGCAGGGAGTCGGCAAGATCCAATTTAAACGCGACTGCCGATCAGGATCAGACGAAATTTGGGCTAGGGCTCGCGGTTCCTGGAGAGCCCAATGGGGCGGAGACGAATGGCAAGTCAGCCGTGAGTTTTGTACTATCTGTGGTGTTTGGATGCTGATATCCTGACTCGGTGATACTTGGGCGATTTGGACTAGAAGAACCGTCCGCCGCAACTTACATTATCGCCGAGTGATGGTGCGCTGGCCGCGAAGGCTGCATCGGCCGAGCAGCTGTTGGAAGGCCGGGATGAAGATCGGGCTGCCATGAGCGAGGTATGGAATAGGCTGCATGATCGTCTGAGTCAGTCGTCTGACTGACAATGCTGTGTCTGTATTTGCAGGGTGAGACTGCACAAGCTTCTCCGACAAAGGCGAAGAAGACCGCCCGTCGCATGTTCGGTCGTTCCGTGGACTCCTCGTCCCCTCGGGAAAAGGACAAGGAGTCGTTGAAGTCGAAGGAGGGCGCTTCGCCAATGTCAGCTACGTCCAAGAGGGAATCTAGCAAGTCGGACGAACAGAGCGTCGTCAGTCGGCATAGCAAGGGCAAACGCAGCGTCGATGCAACGAAATCGACAGATCGTCTGAGCTTGTTTGGAGGCACCTTCAGTGGAACCCTGGGCAAGTCACGGAAGCCCCCTCCCAGGTACTCCTCGTACGCGTTCCTATCTGCTGCTTGCGTGCTGTCGTATTGATATCGTTCTCTAGGATCGTTGACAATGCCGACCTAACTTCCGAAAAATCTGGAAGCGGCTTCTCCAAGATCTACGGCGGGGGCAAGAAGTCTTCGGGCCGACCGTCCACCGCGGACGGGTCTACTCCTCGCCAGAGCTTCAGGGACAAACCGAAGTCAAGTCCACCGAAGGAGGGTGAGAAAAGACCTGAGCGCTTACGCAAACGCACTATCTCAAGTTCCGACGCAGTTGCTACAGCGCCGCGTGGCCTGGTGGGTAACCAACTGAAGCCCGGGCAGAGCGTCCTTGAACAGATAGGCACACCCGATCACAACGGGTGGATGCGCAAGAAGGGCGAACGCTATAACACGTGGAAACTCAGATACTTCGTGTTGAAGGGGCCGCATTTGTACTACATGCGTAGCAACAGTAAAACCGTAAGTGCTGCTTTACTTGAACGGGAATGCAGAGTGATGTCGTGGGTGGATTTTTAGGAGACCAAGCTGAAGGGCTACATCAATATCGTGGGCTATAGGGTCGTAGCAGACGAGAACGTCGACCCTGGGCGTTACGGATTCAAGATCGTGCATGATACCGAGAGGTCGCACTTCTTCAGTTCAGACGAACAACTGGTCATCCGTGAATGGATGAAAGCTCTGATGAAGGCGACCATCGGAAGGGACTATACAAGTAAGTTTACCCACGTTCCATATAGACACTAACCACATGACGCTCCATTCCCAGAACCCGTCGTTTCATCATGTAATGTTCCTACAATCCCACTCACTGTGGCGCAAGCTATGAACCCGGCCCCTCGCCCACCGTCACCCGGTGCTCGGGCCGCCACGCAGAAGGCTCTTCGCCGTGAAAACCCCAATCAGCTTTCGAGTCGTGACGCACGCATCTTGATGGGTTTGCCCTCTGCTGGGGGCACTGAGAATAAGGAGCCTGACCGTGCGAGGTTGGACTCGGTCTTCGCAGATGACGCGAGCCTGTCGAATGGCGCCGAGCCTCACACTCCCAAGGCCATGTCACCAAAGAGCCCGGTACCTCCACGGCCATCAAGAGAGATGCGCAGGATGAGCACGCCACTATCAGGAGGGGTACGTTAGTTAATGCGACTTCTTCATAATAGCGTCCTTTCTCATGGAGTCTATTGTGCATTCGTCTGATGCACTTTAGGCCGGAGACATCGATCAAGAGCTAGTTGACTGGGCCAATTCACATTTGCCACAAAATCTCCATATTACAGGCTCGGCAGGCTCGCTGTACGGCGGTCTTGCGCTCCTGAGGCTGGCTGAGTCGATCAAGGGGAAGCCGTCGTCTCCTCCCGTGCCTGATTCTGCATTCCCGACCAATCCGAGTGATGACAAACTGGACGGGCTGTTTAGGCTCTTCGACTTCTTGCTCGATAACGACGTGAAGATGGGTACCGTGAGTATCAACGACATTCGTCAGGGTAAACGGGACAAGGTTGTCCAGCTTCTGAAAGCGCTGAAGGCTTGGGAAGACAAGAGAAAAATCCTAGCGCAGTCCATCAGCAATCCTGTTGTACCTTCAGGGGCATTCATGGCAATGGGCGGGCCAGCGGGACCGGGAGGATTATCATGGGGTTACAGTGCATAGACAGGGACTTCTTCGTTTTCAATAGTTGCTACCGGACATGCGTTATAATCTCAAAGATCTGTATTTAGCTCTAATCCTGTGTATACTCGGACTTTGCAGCATGCGTACCTTGCAAATTTTGACTGTTGTTTCCTATCGATAACAGCAGCTAGCCATTCCGAATACAACGTCAAGTTTCGGGATTAGCCGAGACGCACCTCTTCCTAGGACCGCTGCCATTATGGAAACTCAGCTAGTAGAAGCGATTGAAAAATCTTTACTGACGGGTCAATGGATAGACCCTGGCTCAGGTCATGAAACACTTCCCCATATTGATGTGATCAAGAGCGTTGTCGAAGGATCTTTCTCTCATGCCCTGAAATCACCCACCGCCGGCCGCGTATTCGCTTTACGGCCCATCAAAACTTCGGACATAGTCGATGGCCCTATTTCCTCCTGGCTTGACCTCCCTGAAGCGCAGGATATAGAAACTGAAGTTCTTAGACTAGGTTATGCAGTAGCATGTCTCCATGCCTTCCTACAAGCCAACTGGACCGGCCCAGACCTTCAAGTACAGTATGCGGATTTCCTACCTTTCTCACCTGAAACTGCAGAAGCAGCAACTGAAGAGCTGCTGGATCGCAAGGCCGTCTCAGAGCTCTCGTATGGCGGTGAGCCCGCTTACCATCTGGCTAGAGGTCCCCTCTTCCTCCGCTTCGCTCAAATCTTATTGGCTTTGCCTTATTCCCGCTGCTCGACGGCCCCATGGTGGAGTTTACGCACCTGGCTAGTGCATCAGCAGGTTCTCGACGAGCCTGTTGCTGTTCCGGACAGTGTCTTCTCATCGCTTCATCCTCTGATTCCAGCGGTATCGTCCGACCGTGATCTGCTGGGCCAACTGCATCTGGAACAAGGCCTGCTCGAGCATCGTCTCTCAAATAACAAATCAGCGGCAGATTATTTTGCCCGTGCTGCTCGAGCTACCGGGCTTGAGTACGAACTTAGCGGCGCCCTCGGGAGACGCACGCGGTTCCAGCAGAGCGACGTCAGTCAACTCGTGCTACTGGCAGAGAGTCGACCCCGAGGGGAGTCTCCCCCGAGGGAATCAAATTCCGCCATCGCCTCGAAGGATGCGAGGGAGCCGGATGGCCCATCTGCCGGTGCCACCAAGCTTCCCGAATCGCTGGCTCTCAACGATGATACATTATTGGAACAAACCAAGTTTACTTCGTCACAAGCTGCTGATGGGTCTATCACCTCCCGTCTTGGGCATCTTGACCCCGCTGCTCAACCTGCGCTTCACCCACTCGACCAATGCATCCTGCTGTCGTTGTGTCTGAACGTCAAAAATACGTCGCCCGCGCACGGCTTGACGAACGAGGAAATGTCCGCTTTCGTCAATCGTGTGATCGCACATCCAGCTAATTGGTCGGTGCACACCATGGCGCTTCTACTCCGCTCGCGCCTCGAAGCCACCAGGACTCGCACCGTCGAGAGGTCTACCTTGCAATTGCAGGCATTAGTGGACCAAATGCCCACGGCTGATTCATCCGTATCGGAGAGACTCCTATATATCCACGACATCCCTTTACCAAGCCGGTGGGAATTGGAACGCGAGCTCGCTCTGCAATACATTTCCCTCGGAGTAACCAAATCAGCACTAGCAATCTTCGAACGTCTAGAAATGTGGGAAGAGGTGGTCAAGTGTTGGCAGTCAATGGAGAGGCCGGATAAGGGCGTCGCGATTGTCCGGGATCTCCTGGAGGGCCGCAAGGCCGAAGCCGATGTCGTGCTCTCTCGAGGCAAGGAGAGCACCAGCCACCGGAGAGGATTTTTGGATGCGGCGCGAGAGGCCAAGCTGTGGTGCCTGTTGGGCGACCTAGAGCCTGCCAACGCTATCAACCATTATAATCGTGCATGGTCGATCTCCGGGGAGAAATCCGGGAGGGCAATGCGCTCATTGGGCGGATACCACTTTTCGCGAGGGGAATACGCGCGAGCAATATCCTGCCTCCGCCGTGCGGTGGCGATTAATCCGCTATTACACCGATCCTGGTTTGTATTAGGCTGTGCTTGCATACGAGAAGAAGACTGGGAGACGGCACGGCAAGCGTTTTCGCGCTGCGTCGCAATCGACGACGAGGATGGTGAGAGTTGGAATAATCTCGCTAGCGTCTACCTGCGTATGGAAGAGGCGGGGCAAAAGCCAGTTGCCAATGATGAGGTGGGCTGTATAGACGATCCATACACGTGTTTACGTTAACGTCGTATCGGACAGGATGCCGAAAGGGATATGGGCGCCCCAGCAGACGAGGAAAAGCCTGCACCCAGCGTGCCGTTCTCGAACAAAATGCTCGCTTTTAGGGCCCTCAAACAGGGCATCAAGTACCGTTATGACGATTGGCGCATGTGGTACAATTATATGATCGTCTCGATGGACGTCGGAGAGCTCTCAGAGGCATGCCGGGCGCTCGGTCGGATTGTTGAAGAGAGGGCCGGGAAAGATGGCGCAAAATGCGTTGATGAAGTCGTCCTAGAACGACTTGTAGACGCCGTCACCCGTGACCCTACAGATGTCCAGGCTGGGGCTACGGGTGGGCAAGATGTTGCCGCTGCTCATGCTGCCACCAGCGGCCTATTTCGCATCCTTATGGACCTCTTCGAGCGCACGATTTTGCCCCGCGTATCCTCGTTTCGTATATTCCGGGCCTACGCCAAGCTTTTGACTTGGCAGTCCCGGTGGGAAGAGGCTCTTAAGGCGTATTTGGACAGCTACCGATGTAGCACCGCTGGAACGATAGAGAAGGGAGAAACGGATGTGGGAAAGTGGCGCGAAGCCGTGGGCGAAGTCGAGGAGATTGTGGATCTGTTGAGAAACTTCGGACCTCGGGTTGACGGATCCAAGTGGCAGTTGCAGGCGCGGAGCATCGTTCGGACGTTCATTGGGAGAACGAAAGATTTTGAAGACGAGCCCGAATGGGAACGATTGACGAGCTTGCTGGAAGAGTTGCGTAAGGAGGATTAGGGGTTGGACCGCGGTGTAGGTCGGCGCCGATTTGTGTGCGACATTAAAGTATCCGTGATGTCCATACGAAATCCATGTGAGAATTAAAGAAGTACTGTAAAGTCCCTGACCCCGAGACGGTGGTAGGCACATGACGTAGGCAGGGACATGAGGGGAAGTGCAGATAAGTGGCATGGGCGCTTTGTACACAGCAGTAGTAACGGAGTGTTCTATAGTCGGGTCGGTGATGTCCAGATTTATGTGCGTGATGGGGTCGGCAATCTAGACCGCGGAAGTCCAATTCAATGCTCTTGCCATGCGATTTAGTGTCAAGGTTGTCAAAATTTCAGTCACGGTGGCAAGCGCGGAGTGCTTCAGTGTCATTCGCGCGTAGTATTCCACCTCTGGCGGGGCGACTTCCCATGTCGCTACTACGTTCCGACTGCTGTCGACGCACTGCGGATAGATGAAGACGTTGCTATGGAACAATATAGCCGCAGAACGTGCCACTTACCTCCATCCTGTTCTGAGAAATCCTCCACTTGAAATCCTTGCCGTTCTGTGCTGTAAAATATCGAGATCTTCACGGCGTCAGCGGCGTGGATGTCTCGGAAGAAGATGAATATTAACATACGTGCTGCCGTCTTTCTTCTGGCGTAGCGAATTCAGCATGGGTTGCGTCGGACCATTGCCATAGACAAGATAGCCAGGAGACTTGGCTGGACCAAAGTAGAGATATGAATTACTGGGGCCCATAATGTCAGGATGTAGCTGCGCCCATTCCGGCTCTCTGGATAGCGTCTAATACCATATCAGCCGATGGGCAGGAAATCGGATAGGTACGCACCATTATGAGGTTAGGGTTCTGCTCGAACTAAAAAATACAGACACATAAGCCATAGGTCGAGTGTCGAGTACGAGGACGCAGTTACCTCAGACCTGTATTATAGCCGCGCGAAATGAGACATACGTCCATCATGCCCTAGGCTATCGTGAGCCACTCACACGGAGAACGCGAAATGACCCTCCAAATCCTCGAACGAATTTTCGAAGGGGTCTTCACCGTACTGAAGGAGGACGTAGGAGGAGGTCATGGTAGAAAAGCAAGGGACGGGGAAAACAGATGAAGTGAGACGCCATTGATAGTCCTGGACACCCTTTACATGGTACAAGGACTCGGAAGCGCACAACCGAAGTGCCGCCACAGCCACAGTCCCGCGTGCCATCCACGAGGTCGCACACACGTGGCGGCCATCTAGATAAGAAATTTCGCGAAGCGCGCTGTAACGTACGCCGGAAAGGCACCGTTCTCAACGGTTTCAGGCTCGTACCGTAACGCGCTGGACGACGGCCTCGCAAGTGTGAGCGTTCACCACGCATGGCGCAGGTCCCGTTGTAACCGGCCGTTCTTGTTCTCAGCGTACCCCGCGCGCTTCACATTCAAGCTTCACTTCAAGCTTCAGGTTCTGAATGCGTCTGAATCCACATCTTGAGAAGCAGTGATTTCGGTAACTCACAGAAAGTCTCCATCAGCGCATGAACGATCGATTGGTAGAGATTACGGATCCGAACGATCTATGTCAAGTGTTACTCTGACTTACAAGGCAGCGTCATGAATACTCGACGGTTGCTTTACCAGGCAAGGTACCTGGGCACTCAGGGCGCCCCACCTAATGCAAATATACGCATTTCTTATTCGCGACCCTCGACCGCAGTTGTCACGTTGGCCCTTGAATGATGACAAGAATCGAGGTCAAATAGAACCTGAAACATGCAGAGGTTGTGTTAGCACGACATACGACAAATCGTAAGGCTCTAATATCCAGAGAACGTACGGGACATGGAGTGGAGAACTGTCTCTCTCTCGCACGCCCCGCGGATTAGTCGTACACTATGAGGGAAGGTTAGTCATCCGATCGCTCTCTACGTAAAGTCCGTTATACCATGTACGATACCTGCGCAAATCAGCGCAAAGCGGATCAATCACTATACGGGGTAACTGGCGAAATAGTCGCGGCTCACCAAAAAATAGTGTCCACGTCAATATGAAAGAGAAGATGTTGTCCTGGCCTGGGTTCACGAGCTCCCAAAGACCTCCAGGGACATATTTCGCTGGTCGTCCCTTGCAATTAATGACATATATGCACGCAGAGGTCACCAGAGTGGACGCGATGAACAGCGCGAAGCCGAGCCAGTTCTGTAGGCCCAGTATTCCGGCAGTCGCACCAGCAAGGCAGGCCGAAAGGAACTTGACGGTCAACAAAGCACTATTGTGCTTGATATTTGGCAGATAAATCCGCTGCGCCGCCGCATCTGCGTTGGGCGCCGACATCGTCGTTGACGGGGAGGGCGAAGGTCAAGTTCAGGCTGTTCTATACGACGCGCCTCGGCGGAGTACATTGATGAAATTCCCACGATCCTCGTAAGGATTATCCAGCTGTGGCGGGAACCATTCAGTGCAGCATTTCTCTCCCTCGTACCCCTTGCACGGTCCACCCGCGCTGGCCATGCTCCCCGATCGTCAAGTTAAAGTCGGCGTGCTGGGTGCGACGGGCACTGTCGGGCAGCGATTTATCTCCCTGCTGGCGAATCATCCGTTTTTCGTGGTAGCTGCCTTGGGTGCCTCGGAGAGATCTGCGGGAAAGCCGTATGCGAAAGCAGTCAACTGGAAACAAACAGTGCCGATACCCAGCGCCGTCCGCGAACTCGTCGTCCAGCCGTGCAAGCCCGAACACTTCCAGGATTGCACGGTGGTGTTCTCGGGCTTGGATGCAGATGCAGCCGGAGATATCGGTGAGTGAAACCTTTCTACTCCGTCGACATATATTTACATCAAGGATTGTATCCAGAGGCTGCGTTCAGGGCTGCTGAGCTGATCGTATTTTCGAATGCGAAGAACTACCGGAGGGACCCACATGTGCCTCTGATCGTCCCCCTCGTAAACCCCTCCCACCTCTCCATCATACCCCAACAACGAGCCCTGCATTCGCCACCTCTTAAGAAAGGATTCATCGTCACGAATGCAAACTGCTCCACGACAGGCGTCGTGATCCCTCTTGCAGCCATGGAGAAGGCCTTTGGCCCGATCGAATCATGCATAATCACTACAATGCAAGCCATCTCCGGTGCGGGCTACCCAGGTGTAGCCAGCCTGGATATTGTCGACAACGTCGTGCCCTACATTAGCGGGGAGGAAGAAAAGATCGAGTGGGAGACGCTCAAGATCCTCGGCGGGATCACGGAAACCGATGACGGCAAGAAGGCGTTCGACATGCACGCGCGGCACCCACTACGCCTGTCCGCCTCCTGCAACCGTGTGCCGGTCATTGACGGTCACACCGAGTGTGTCTCTGTTCGCTTTGCGCGGCGACCCCCGCCGAGCCCCCAGCAGGTCCGCGAGGCGCTGGCGGCGTACACGTCCGATGCGCTCTCATTGGGGTGCCCGTCGGCCCCACGGCATACGATATTCGTGCACGAGGAGCCCGACCGGCCGCAACCTCGGCTTGACAGAGACTACCAGAACGGAGCGGGCGTCTCGGTGGGGCGAGTGAGGCAATGTCGGGTGCTGGACATCAAGTTTGTGGTTCTGTCGAATAACGTCTGCATCGGGGCGGCGACGAGTAGCATCATCAACGCAGAGATTGCTATCGCAAGAGGGGTTATTCAGGTTTAGACATCCGTACATTATTCATAGGGAAGACATCGCATTTGATACATTGTACAAGTTATTATGTTGCAAGGACCGCTCACCACACTGCTAATTTGAACTGGTCTGCTTTGCGCATTACAGTATCTATTCGCTATGTTGCCCATTATGACTTGCGTGCCGCTGGAGGATGAGTCGTGGAGATTGTATTATATCCTCTTGTGGCCCCATGCCAGAGGAACATGCGATGGGTATACTGATCGTGTCCAAAAGTTGAATACCCTGTCAGTCTATAGCTACATCTTCGCGCAGCTGTCCAACTTCAAGTTCTCGGCCCTAACCGAGTGCCATTCCTCCCGAAGTTATGGCGGCAGCGGTAGCATCCAGCTCCACCTCAGAGCAAGCTGCTCTCAAAGCAGCAACATTCCAGCGACTGCACCCACGAATATACCTGGAACGGTTTCTTGCTGAAAATGTCCGACCGGACGGTCGGAATGTTGACCAGTGGCGCGACGTCACCGTGAACGTCGGTGAGTGAGCGCGTTTCGTCCACACATTCCTGGTTAGCTGCTGAGGAGGGAAGACAGGATCTATTACGACCGCAGATGGGTCTTCGTTGGTGCGAGTTGGGGACACGACGATCGTCTGCGGGGTGAAGGCGGAGATTGCTGAACCTGAGCTCGACTACCCTGAGGAAGGGTACATCGGTACGTTACTTGAGATTTATGAACAACGCATCACGCTTAAAGCTATATGTTGCGTTATCAGTACCCAATCTTGACCTCCCAGCCATATGCTCTCCTCGATTTAAGCCGGGTCCTCCGAGCGAGGAAGCTCAAGTCCTCTCGGACAGGCTGAACGAAGCATTTCTCGCGTAAGACCCTTCAACTTCTAGTAGTAGTACCCCAAGTTGACGCTAGAGCAGCTCGGGAATTGTCGACACATCTTCGTTGAGCATCCGCAGCGGTAAAGCAGTTTGGGTGCTATACATCGACGCGACATGCATCAACTACGACGGAAATGCCTTCGACGCAGCTTTGATTGCGATGGTTGCGGCGCTTAGGAATAGTGGGTTTTGGTTTGCGTCTGACATACTAATTCATACTAATGTGTCTACAGCTCGTCTCCCGAGGGCCACATACGACGAAGATACAGGTCGAACCATCTGCTCCCGGAAGGAAAGTATACCGCTTCGGGTGAACAGTTCGCCACTGTCAATGTCCTTTGGTATCTTCGAATCGTAGGTCCCATCGTCTCTAAGCTCCCATACCGTCGTCCTCACTGTCACGCAGATCCCATCTTTTAGCGGATCCCACGTCCTTCGAGGAACCACTGTTGGATACCACAGTAACAGTAGTACTGAAGGAAGGTGGTACGTTGGTGTCCGCGATTCAAGTGGGCCTTGGAGGGACAGGCTCGCAAGATGTTCTCATGTCATGTATTGCCGCCGCTAAAAGACGCCTCGCTGAAGTGGGCAGCCAATTCTATCTTTCATAAACTACACACCAGCCAGTACCGTGAAAATATGCGCAATTAAGTCGGCAAGCAATAGAAAGTACAGTAGGTTACAAGGCACGTGACTACTATGTGATCCGCATACACTGTAGGTTACGTTATATACAGCATAATAATAGTGAAGTCACACGGCGGGCAAAGCAGGTGTCCTTTTTCCGGACGGCAGGAAAAAGGACACTATGTCCTTTCACGGCGACCATCAGTGGGTCAGGAAGTAAATCTGTCACGATTGCGTCATGGTCGTGACAATGGGTCACGCAGTCTGCATTTATAATATGAAAAACCCTCGGACGCTCAGTTTTACAAAGCGAAGCATGCCATATGACCCGATAGGTGACTTTCCGTCCATATTCGGACCTTAGGCTCCCACCCGAGACTCCGAGAGTAATGTGACTGTTACAAGCAAGTCACCCATTACTGGGTCTGCTTGAGCAACTTCAAGTACAAGTCCGTCTCATCATCTGATACTGCAGCAGTGGTGCCATCCGGTAGGAGATATGTGCAAGCCTTCGCCAGCGACTATTCATGGCCGATGCATCCTTGATTTTGCCGGTCAAACGACTGCTCCGACATATCTGCCTCAGCATCGTATAGTCG
>NW_006920411.1:399465-405616 GCF_000344685.1 Gloeophyllum trabeum ATCC 11539 | reverse complement strand
CATCTGATACTGCAGGCAGTGGTGCCATCCGGTAGGAGATATGTGCAAGCCTTCGCCAGCGACTATTCATGGCCGATGCATCCTTGATTTTGCCGGTCAAACGACTGCTCCGACATATCTGCCTCAGCATCGTATAGTCGAGATCACCAAAGCACGCCTGTATGCGGCTCGCTTATTCGGCTTGCTGTTCCATTGTATTTGAGAACCGTCCGAGACGATTCATGGTGTGCGTCCAGATCGCATAGCAAGCAACTTCGTAGCTACCAGGTCTCAAATCTCATCTGATATTCACAAACTTCAACTCTGGCAGGCTCTACAGTGTTGAGCATGGAGATATGAGAGTACATTCCACCTTGCTTGCTGATGGATACAAAAACCATGCAAGTACAGTACTCTGCCCAGTGCCACCTAAGTAGACGCTGCTGGAGGTCCGAGATGGTAGCTGCCGAAGTGTGATGTTACGGCTCGGATGGGAGCCTAAGGTCCGAATATGGACGGAAAGTCACCTATCGGGTCATATGGCATGCTTCGCTTTGTAAAACTGAGCGTCCGAGGGTTTTTCATATTATAAATGCAGACTGCGTGACCCATTGTCACGACCATGACGCAATCGTGACAGATTTACTTCCTGACCCACTGATGGTCGCCGTGAAAGGACATAGTGTCCTTTTTCCTGCCGTCCGGAAAAAGGACACCTGCTTTGCCCGCCGTGTCAGTGGTAGCATAAGTCCTCTATGCACTGGCGTTGGAACGGCTACGACGCTGTAGGAACGTGTCGATCAAGTTGTTCATGTTGCCCAAGCCTCTCTCCTCGGGCAACCACTCGCCATTGTTTACGCAGAGAACCTTCATACGTTCATCGTACCGCAGATCTGGAAGGAGCTTGGGGGTAATGAGGAAATACTGCCGGCTGTCGGGTTTGCAGGTGACTTCGACGAGTTCGTTGTGAACGGCCCGCTCGGCGCGTGCATCCATACCCTGGAACCAGGGTTCGTTAGCAAGCCATTGAGTAGTCGCTAGGAACGTACCTGATTGATCTCGTCAACCAGTGAGAATGGCGCCCGTGCTTCTTCAGTCAAGCTCATGAGGTACATAATCGTAGTCAGAGAACGTTCCTGCCCCTCAGATGTCAGCTCGGAGACTTCTAGATGGATAGATGGTGAATTACCCCGCCAGACTGTCTTTGACCTGTCAATAGCTGCAACTTCTCGCTATCCCGGAACTTGACAAGGATATCAATGGCCCATTTCTCGAAGTCTTCGTCGCGGCTGATTCTGATTTCACCAGCGCAACCGATCCCTAGGGAACAGTTAGCGAGGGCTGGAGTTGAGGCTGAATCCTGTCTCACTGTCGAAAGCAGCGGAGAACTTCGTCCCAATACTATTAACCAGTCTTTCCAGTGCAGGTTCCCAGTTATCCTGAAAAATGTAATGAGCAGACTGCAGCCAGGAGACCTGGAAGCAGAAGCCCACCTGCGCGGCTTTGATTGCTCTCTCGATCTTTGCTATCCTTCTCTCACGCTGCTCGATTTTTTGACTCAAACTCTCTATCTAGAGATGGCGGAGATCAGTCCCGGCCCGCCGCAAGTGGCAGATAACGTACCTCCTCCTTCCTCCTCTCGTACTGCTCGATGACCGAAGCGTTAGTGTTCAGGTTCATGGACAACTCAGCGCGCTGAGTTTCTAGATCTGTCTGGATATCCTCCACGCTCTTCTGATTTACTTGTCCGGACTACGATGATCGTTCAACGGATGAAGCCACTCTCAAGATGGCTCTACGCACCTGCTCCATCTCCCGGAAGCGCTCTCGGATCTCGTCGTCAGCGGCATCCAATCTTGCCTTGCTTATGTCCAACTTCTCCTTAGACTCCGCCTTGGCGGCTAGGAACAGCTTCTCGGCTACGAGAGTACAAATTCAGCAAAAATATCTTCCATTGAGGCCTACAGATGGCTCACCTTTGGTATATTCGTCGAGCGTCTTGTCGAACTCCTCATCGTGCTGTTTGACCAGCGCTTCCAGGGCAGAGATATTCGAGCCAGTTTGGAGGTATTGCAAGCCTATTCGGGTGGCGTCGGATTGTTCCTTGATAGCAGCACGGGCAAGATCCTGCGCGGTTTATTGGAACCTGAGCGGATCTGAAAAGGAGCAAAGCACCTACATTGTATTCTCGGGCAAGCTTAGCTCGTTTCTGACAATTAACCAGAATTTTCTGCTTGAGCTCCTTCCGACGTTCAGTCATCGGGGGCTTATTGCGTAACTCCTCGAGCCGCGTTTGGGCATTATCTGCATTGAGTGAATATTTCCGGGTATCAACATAACCAATGCGTGAAACAGACCTCGGTTGAGTCGCATCCGCTGCAGTTTGGTCTGAATTTCTTGGATGGCTCGTTTCCGGGCTACCAGATCGTCCTACACAGCGGAAGTCAGTATCAGGCCCTTGACAGCTTAGCGCCATCGACTGACATGCACGGCTTTCTTCTCCTTGCCTTCCGCTTGGATCTGGGCCTCGAAGTCCGTGAGCTCCTTGACTTGTTCATCAAGCCTTGCCAGGTTCTCTCGGGCGGTAGCTATTTGTCGATCGAGACGTCGCATTTGTTCTTGATCAACTACACCACGGTTTCAGATGGCGTGCTCGATTAACATGCAATCAAGTTGAAGCACATACCAGAAGCCTGTGCAAAGTTCCTGGCCGGTCTAATGTCGCCGGTGCTGTTCTGAGGCAGTCGCTTCCCGTATCTTGACCGGGCGACCCGGTTCATGGTCATGCCAGCGATGAAACTGGCACCGCCGCCTTCGCCACGAGGTCCGAGACGAGAAACCAGGTCCATGGCTTGAGCAACAGGGACTTTACTGCCGTCCAGAGCAATGGCCTAAAGAGTGTCAAGCTCGCCACCGAGCGAAAGAATGGATCCAAAACGTACCGTCCGGTGCAGCTGCATTTCCTTCTTCAAGTACCACTTCAAGCCTTCAGGGCAATCGACGTAGTCGATCGCGTAGCCATCAAAGTGCATGGCGGCCATCTAACGCGGATGAGACAAGTTACTTCCCTAGAAGATATGGCATTACCCACTTCTTCTGGACTCAAGGGTGGTGGTACAAGGCTTGCCTCCGAATGAGGGCGGAACCAAGTAGGGACTCGTGCCCTCCGGCCAAGAGCTTTATCTGTATCGATAACAAGGTGATTCAGAAGTTCATAGTCTTCTTCGCATTGAGCAACGAAGGTCTGCAACCGTGTCAGGCTGAGGACCTTCCCAAATCTCGCCGTAAACGCACCTTCATCTGTGTGGCACCGAAACAGGCTTCGACGGCCGTCGCATATGCTTTATTGGGCACTGTACAACTGATTGCAGCGGGCTCGATGATCGGCATCTTGAATCTATGCTGGTTTTGCCTAAGCCACTCGATTGTCTCGGCGCAGTCTCTATCCCATCTTGCCAGTGCCTGCAGTTTCTGGTGGTGGACGTCGTTAAGGCGATTTATACTTGCCAACCGAGTCCTACGTCAGCCAATGCAGCGTAGAGACCTGTGAAGGACCACATACCCTTGCTGCGCGTTACTGATATCAGCTTTCCACTTCGCGACTTCATCGGCATGAGTCCTTTGACGGTCCTGCAGTTGTGACTGCTTCGCGGCGAGCTCCCTCTGGCCTTGGGCGTTTAGTTTCTATAGGCAGTGACCGATATCAAACTCCGGGAGACGCCATTATTGAAATATCGTGAACTGACCAATTCTGCATTGAGAGCATCAATATCTTCCGTGTCTGGCGGGTTGGCAATGTCGTGATCAAGCTTCTCGATTTTACGCTCGAGTTCCGCTATGTTCTTGGCAATCTCCCTCTCTTCTTTCTTCAAGTTGTCCAGCTTATTCATCAGGTTTTGAACTTCAGTTTCCTGGCTGCGCGGTGAGAAGAGCTTAAGATGTGAGAGTAGACTGTCGATACCAATGCGTCTCCATCATCGTACTTCTTCCTCATTGCCTCGAACTTGGAGCGCGCGACTTTCTTCTTGTCCTCTCTGTCCTGGTTAAGCTTCTTGTAGCGCTTCTTGAGCTTCCTGGTCACACATGTTACCTCGGACACCTGAAACCTGAAAATGAGAGATGTGCTCACTCCAACAAGTCATGGGCAGGCGCATTCCGATTTTTGAGCCGCTGGACCTCCGCATGCAGCCGCCTCTGTTCGGCCTTCGTCTCCTGATACCTTTTGAAGGCCTCGCTATACTCCTTGACGGGCAAAATAAGCTCCAGGACTGCAATCTGGACGGCGCAGACAATAATCAGTGTAGATCATTACAGAAGCCATGCAGGCAGCTAACCCGTTGCTCGATCTTCTTGCGTTCATTGTACCGCTCGACGTCCTTCTTGAGCATATCATTACGTTCTTCCATCGTCTGTAACTGCGCTTTCTCGCCTGCGAGCATCTACCAGCACACGGTGAGTGAATAAATGTAGTCAGATGGACGAAAAGGGCGTGCCTCTTTAAGCTGGGATGCTTCCTTGCCGGAACTGATAAGCGTATCGTGCCATGCGCTGAGATTCTCGTTTCCGGCGGCTTTCTCGGTCTGACGCAGCAGCTCTTGAGGGCTCATCCTCGCGAACTCTGCGACCTTATCTTGCGGCAAGAAAGAACTCGGAGGCCATTGGCACGGGGTGATAGTGGAGAACCCAGACATACTTACCACAAGTTCCCAACTTGAACGTTCAAGTCTCCAATCCTGCTTGTCACCTCCTTGCCGCTTGCAGGCTGACCATTAATAGAGAACGAAGATCCTTTTGAGTCCGCGGACAGGTTCCGTCGGATGGTCAAGTTGCCTTGACCCTTCTTGCCCTTGAGCTCGATCTCTACATAACCTTTGTCGGTGCCGAGCTTCACGAAAGAGTTCAACTCGGATGCACGGCCGAGGATCTTGGAGGCGGGGTAAGAAACGCTGGATACCAGAATTTAGGGACACTCACACTGGTAGGGAAGTTCAGCCCAATGCAGAGAGCACATGCTATACTACTCTTTCCGGTACCATTAGGGCCGAGGATCATATTCAAGTACGGACCGGGGTTGAACTCGACGTAGTCATAGGTTACGAAGTTATGGAGCTGGACACGAACGATGGATCCCGGAATGTATCTAGTGCAGACTATAAATAACCAAGTTTATCTGAGGATTAGAGGCACACCGTGCTCACCCGTCGTCATCTCGTGGCAGTTCCATATACTCTCTCTGCTTTCCCTTGCTTTCACTCTTGATTGGCCGGCCGTCACCGTCGGTATTGATCCTGGCTCGTTTGTTACCCCTAGGAGAACCAGCTCCCTGCTCGTCTTCGTCCTCGTCGTCGTCATCTTTTTCATCATCATCATCCCGTTCCTCATGGGTAGCTTGCTCGTCCTGCTCCGCTTCGTCTTGCGCGTCGACAGCCCGCCGCTGAGTGGGAGCGCGTAAGTTCTCTCGCTTCGAACTCTGCTTCTCCAGCTTCACCGAGTGGCCGTGTTCATCGGCCATTGGGCCAGTATTCTCCTTATGTGAGTCGTCGGACTCTGGGCTGACGGCTCGACGTGCCATACCAGGTCGTTGCGCGTGGTGGAGGATGGACAGGCAATATGTGGTATAATTAGCCGAGACGCGTCTGTTGGTGGCTATTTGGCGCCCACAATGTACTAGTATGTTAATTTAGGGCCGGCACATTCGCGTTAAGCGACTTTGATAAGCTTAGCGTTGACGATGGAACCTGAACAGAGCCCGTTTCCTCAACAATGTACCCAATGGTTCGTAGACACGCATAAGCTACGTTTGGTAGCTTCCGACACATTGTCCAACGAAGAGTGGATGGTTGCGGGCCCGCAGGCATCCCGCAGACGCGTCCGCAATAGCGAGTGACTGCAAATATTATTGCTATTTTAAGGAAGCTTGTCACGTGACCGCCGCGCAATCTCGCGGACGCGTCTGAAGTGCTGCTCAATTCTTATTTCGTTCGTCCGTTCGTCTGTTCGTTCGATTGAGCGCGTCCAAAAGAGTGAGGAAGCAATGATGGCCGGCGATCCGGGACCACGGTCATGTGATGTGCTCACCGGTCGCGGCAAGGCATCGAGAATTTCCGTGGCTAGTTATGTGGACGAAATCCGTCGACGTAGATTACATGCCACATTATTCTCCTCATAGCAA
>NW_006920411.1:392131-399236 GCF_000344685.1 Gloeophyllum trabeum ATCC 11539 | reverse complement strand
GCAATGATGGCCGGCGATCCGGGACCACGGTCATGTGATGTGCTCACCGGTCGCGGCAAGGCATCGAGAATTTCCGTGGCTAGTTATGTGGACGAAATCCGTCGACGTAGATTACATGCCACATTATTCTCCTCATAGCAATCCTGAGATGTATGGACCGGGTGCCCTGGCTGAGTATTGACCCAATTGGGGCTCTTATCATGCTTGTGCATATATCTCGAAAAAGCCTCAGGAAATAAATGTGCCGGCCACCAACGGAGAACACATCACATGACCGTGGTCCCGGATCGCCGGCCATCATTGCTTCCTCACTCTTTTGGACGCGCTCAATCGAACGAACAGACGAACGGACGAACGAAATAAGAATTGAGCAGCACTTGAGCATCTTCGAATTTTATGTGAAATTCAAGGGCACCTGCTAGTGTACTTACTGTGGATAAGACTCTCTCTGCTGTTTCTGTGAGCTATGTACTGGTTTCTGGGGAAGCTCTTGACTTGTGAAATTTCAGGGAAGCTGGAATGGGCTGCTGGGCTAAGGTGAGAAATAGGAGGAGTAGGCTGGATATATGGGAAGGGTATTGGAGGGTTGTGACAATGGGAGGAGATCTGGGTGCTGGACAGTGTCTCATTCTTGATGTGGTGACATTCTGCACTGTCCTCTGAATCTTGTACTCTATCCTGTCATCCCATAAATAGATCACTGTGATGATATATCCTTGTGGTGTATAAAGCAACATGCTGTGGAACCTGACATCAGGGAAGAATGCTAGGAGATGATTTGGAGATGTAAACACACCAATACATCAGTCCCCTGATGAGCCATAACATAGCAGTACATACAACATATGCCATGAAGCACCCAGATCTCCTCCCACTATCAAAACCCTCCACTACCCTGCCCATATATCCAGCCTACCCCTCCCAGTTCTCACTCAGCCCAGCAGCCCATTCCAGCTTCCCTGAAAATTCACAAGTCAAGAGCTTCCCCAGAAACCAGTACATAGCTCACAGAAACAGCAGAGAGGATCTTATCCACAGTGCAAGTACACCTGAAAATACCAATGGAGGTTAGATATCAGAGGACCTGATTTCTTACTTTTTAATGGGACTGAATTTCGCTTAGTTTGGCCATTTTTACCAGGATGTGATACCAACCTCGCCATGTGGCTCGCAATTTACCGGGACCCAGGTATCCAACCTCCAGATTTTGATCTGGTTACAAGGGGTTTTCACAGCCAAATTTGATCACAAGAAGACAATTTGTTACAATACACCACATATAGGCTAAGATGCGCCCAAATGGCCTAATTTCCCCTCAAACATCTATTGTGGCAAATTCTAGTTGCACAAACAAGTGATTGAGTTACTGGGAGAAGCTGGGATGTACCACAATGGTATCTGACCTTGAACATCAAGCCTCACTTCTACCTGAACTGAAGTATCCGGCCTTTTGGGGGCTTCACCATATTTTACTGCAACTGTTATGATTTTCCTATGTTTATCTCATTCTATTTCCGTTCCGAGCATTGCTATTGGACAGTACCTTTCTCTGAGTAGACCTTCCCATGGACACTATCTTCTTCTCACACGTTATCTCCCTTGACTCACCTTCTACCAATGGGCGCCCTTGTATTTCTCATTTCTCTGAGTTACGTTCTCACAGGATAGCTTATGCGTCCTTTCTTATTGTTCCCTTCTTTGGGTATTAACCCCTATACCAGTTACTATATATACTGTAGGAAAACCCATGTATTCCTTAGTTCAACCTCTTGTTGAATACAGCGATTACCTGGACTCTTGACTTGACCGTTGGCATCGGCCCGGCCAGACCTACCTTTCAGTACGCTTACTGAGGTAGTAACGACATAACTTTGGTATGTTGATAAGCCCCAATGATCTTCTGACCCCCGAAATTGCGGACTTGACACATCGTACATCCCCTCCAAAGTTTATTCGACACCACCTGTCGAACCTCTTACGCTACAAGTAACTGACGATGGGTTCTGGATTTATCTCCGGACCTTCTAATGTCCTCAAGGTAGGTGCAGATCACCAACATGATTTATCTCCGCAGCCAGACGCTCCGAAGTCACCTGGGAGAATACCTTTGTGACTAATTATCTCCAGGAATGGCAGAGGCCCACGTCGCAGTGAGTCATTGTTATTGCCACTCCCCAGTCATCATGCCCCTTCGTTGCCATCAAGCGACCGAGTCAGTGGACGTAAATCGACGGCCGGACGGAATGTATCAGTCAGCAAGCGGCCGGAGCTAAACCGCACGTGATCGGCCTGCAGTACCGCGTGATGAGGCACTTTAAGCAAGCATTGACGCGTCGAGGATACCTCTAGGACCTAGGACGAGCATGTGGAAACACGGCAGGATCGTATGGGACATGGTATAGCGGTGGGCAAAGGCTGAGTAATTGTGTGGGTTGCGGAGCATATTTGTTATTTAACTCCGGACGGGCGCAAAGCCATTCCAATGGCATAAAAATGTATGGAGCATAGTAGAAAATACAAGGTTTTTGTACTTCACCCTCTCAGCGTACCAGATTTACTGTCTCAGCGACCCTCGAAGTCCCCTTGCATCGGACTTAGCATCTACAATCGATCCTAGCTTTGCCAATAGGCCTGACTCGTCGAAACTAAATAACTCCGCGGTCGCATATCGATCCTAGTAAGCTCCGGATTTAAAGTATAAAATTCATCAAGTGTCTGTAGGCAAGAGACTATTGTGTGGGTTCAGTGGAACTCCCCACCCGGGCTACTGGCGAACTTCGGAGATAAATACTCCGGAGAATCGCTATACTGTTTGTTTCAGGCCTCAAGATTTTGTTTATTTAGGTTTTCCTATGGACTACCCTACGGCGTCTTACTTCTCCCCCTCCCTTCGAACTTAAATATTACCCTTCAATCACCTTAGACCGCCTCCACCCATACCGCTGGGTGTTTTAGGTTCTATTTCTTTTTGGTCTTTGGTGTTGTCGTGTGTTAGTGCCAATCAACGTGGCCCAGTTATCTCAAGACAACTAGTTAGGACATTGCTTCCTAACAGCAACTGTATCTAACATACGGCCTCCAGACCTTGCTTTTTTTATGGGATTGGCATCTAACTTCAATCAGTATTTTCAGGGGTCCTCTCGTGACAAGGTATGCTTGTGTAGGACGCCTGATAATACCTAGATACACTTCAGGTGATTTGTAATCTTTACACTTTGGAAGTTACAGTATTTAGGGCCAGACAAAAGGTTGTATGGAAGGGAATTCCATGAGCTCTGATTGGCTGGGAATTCCCCACTGTACAACCTTTTGCCTGACCCTAATGACTACAACTCCCAAAGTGTTGGGGCTGGGCAAAAGGTTGTATGAAAGGGATTTCTGCAGGCTCTGGTTGGCTCAGAATCCCCTTTTGTACAACCTTTTGCCTGGCCCTGGAGACTACAAATCCTCCAGTATCAGAAGGGACTTAGAAGATGCAATTATGATGTATCAACAAAGATAATACTCCTGTAAATATATATTACAAGCTTCAAAATTCTCAATAAAGATGATCTTTTGTGAGCCCCAGAGTCATTTACAAAAGCCCATCTTTCATATATCCCTACCATACAATCTTTTGCTAGGCACAAAAGAGTGTAACTCCCACAGTGATAGGTCAGATACATGCAGACCTGATTTTGATTTTTTTTACCAGGATCCATATTAGGCAATTTGACCGGGATCAGAATCCGACCCCTGGTTGGTGGCCATATTGACCAGGACAGCAGTACCTGACCCCAAACATTCTCCAAAATTCCTGAAAATATCAAAAATCTTGCTACTGGCTGTAACTGCCCTACACATCAATTCAGCCCTCCTCTCAGGCTTCGAAGCTTTTGAGGCAGTCTCGTGCTGCAATTGAAAGAAATTTGTCACAGGTGTGGCTAGGTCCCCACGGTAAGCATTGTGGCTTGTGGATTGTTGACCAGGATGGTAACCAACCTGGTGCTCTGGGAGGCCTTTGACTGGGACATCAGTACCTGACACTGCTGTGGCATGTTGGAAAAATTAGAAAAGCCTGATATTGCTATATAATTCCAGATGATGCACTGTTAAGTCAATCAGGTTTGAGGAGAGTTATTGGGTTCAGAAATGATCAAAAAATGCATATAAGCCTCTGTCAGGCTGATCAGGCCTGACGAGAGTTACAAGCCATTATAAGGCATGATAAGCCCAGATAAGGCCATGGCCATGGGTCCCAGAAATAATAGAAGGAGCCACTTGCACCACCCAATGTGGCACCCGATGATCATTGACACCGCTATCTAAGACCTCGCTATTACAGGTACATGTACTTTGAGTTCAATTCCAACGGGCAGTCTTCAGTTTGAACAATGAGATGTAAAGACTAGGAATATAACTACTACACTATGCAGCAATAGCTGGATGGGTCTTAAATTGGCATATATACATCATAAATACTGCCTTACTGGGATTCATAATGACTGTAGCTGGACTTGGATACTGTTGCTCACACTTGCATTGTCAGACAATGTTATCATTCGAATGCCAAACTGCACTGTTGCCACATGCTGAATGTTGTCCCCCTCCAGGCTGGAAGTGTACCACTACTACCAGCATCAGACCGAAGAGACCTGTACATACAGGTTGGTCTTGGAAGGTCTGGTAGATGCGGACTTCAACAACTGGTTGGGAGTAGAAAACAAAAAAAAGACTTGTATGACATATCCTTCGAGTGTGCCAAGCACCTTCTGTTAATGGGAGAAAGGATGAGGGCAAGTATGGGGAGAGGAACTGTGTAGAATGCTCTAGAAGGACTGGTAGTGCTCCATGATTGGCCAAGGATCATTCTTGCTTTATTGTTTATGCTTTTCCCATGCTATTGTTAAAGGGTTTTCCCACCCCTTGTTCTTGATTTCCCATGTACTTTTGTTTTCTTCCGTGCTCTTCTTACCTTATTGTTCACCACTTTCCCATGCCTATTGTTTTAGCTAAGTCATCCATGTTCCTAAAGCTCAGGGATTGGTTGATTCATGCCTGGAGTTGGATAACTCACACCATTTTCTCACACTATTGTTACCTTGTTCTTGCACTATTGTCTCCTCCTAAGTATCTTCCCAACCTATTGTTTGTAATTTCAGATTACTGTAGGGTATATAAAGAGCTCAGTAGGGAGAGCAAAGGGAGGATCAATCTATCTGGAATCCCCCAATAAAGCTATTTGCCTGTCGAGTCAATCAGACCTTGTCCCTACTGTGGGATAAGAATTGTCTGGACTCTGATTGTCTGAAGCACCTCAGAGTAGGGAAGGACTGCAGTACTTTCTGCTGTCTGCTTCAGTTAGCTTAGGTCTGTCTTAGAATATAAGACTGGGTTGCTGGAGTACTAGTGATGCCGCGGTCCGGCTCGGTCCGGTTATTGGCCCAAATTTCCGGACCTGGGACTGGACCCAAGGTCCAGTTTGGGTAAATTTCCGGACTGTGAACCTCAAAGAACCCAAAATGGCATTGGGTCCGGTCAGGTTTGGGTTCGAACCCTTCAAAATTACCATATTTAGGTATGGTTCGGGGCTCCACCTGGACCTCATTTCAGGTTCGGTCCACCCCAAAGCCGAACCACAGACCAGAACCTGGGTCTGGTCCGAGGTTCGAATCGGTTCTCCCAGGTTCAGGAACCGGACTGCGGCATCACTATGGAGTACTGCCATCAGGCTCCATTGACCTGTGTTTGCTCTCTACCTTCATGCTCAGCTAGACTCTAGTAGTCAGCTACCTATTTGTTATCTATCAGATTATCACCAAATATCAGGGTCTGTGGTGATTGGAAATGTATCCTACCTCTCGAATACAAGGGAATCTGCTCGACCAATGTTAAATCCAGCATTCTCTTGGGGAGCTTGACGACCTTTCCATTTAGTAGATTCTAGGTGGATTTAAATCCGTTGCAAGTTCTGCTGATGGTGATAAGCCTCAGGATCGTCTGACCCCCGAAAACGCGGACTCAGCGCATCGTACAAGCCCTCCGGAGCTTATTCGATACAGCGCTCACACGCCTCTAGGCTTCTATGGGCTCTAAAGACTTGCTCTGTTTTATCTCTGGACTTCCTAACATCCTTGAGGCGTATACGGACCCATTCCACGATTTATCTCCACGAACAGGAGCTCCAGAGCAACTTAACCAATGCAACGTTTAGATGAATTAGCTCCGGGGCCCGCGGGCACTTCTATCGAGGGGCATCGTCCTCATGCCCACCCTCCAGCACTCACTCCCCCTCATTTCCATCAAGATAGCGAAGGTGCGGACGCATACGAGTCACCATGAGGTCAGCATCAGTCAGCAAGCGGCCGGAGGTAATTAGCACGTGACCGGCGCGTCGCACGGAGTGATGGGACCGCTTGGATCAGGTGGCAGAGTGTCAAGGCGACCTCTAGGGGTTGGGACGAGCAAGTAGGAGTGCAAGGGAGTCGTATGGTGCGGCGGCAAGTGCTGAGCAATCCTGTGGGTAGCGGCGGTTATTTGTTATTTATCTCCGGACGGTCGCAAAGCCATTCCTGTAGTATAAATTGTACAAAGTAGCGTACAGAAAAACAAGTTTCGACTTCACCATCTCAGAGAATTAGCGTTACGATCTCAGCGACCCGAGAAGTTCGAAAGCGTCGAACTTAGCGAATTATAACCGACCCTAGCTTTGCCAATAGGCCTGACTCGTCAAGTGAATTATCTCCACCATCGATTCAATTAGCTCCGGTGAGCCTCACATAGCGAAATAAAATTAAACAAGTCTTTCTAGCATTTCTTACTTCCGTGGGCCCGAACCTACACTCGGTTCCGTGGTTTGCGACTTTGTTTGCAACTTTCTGGAGATAAATACTCTGAAGTGTCCCTTAGTGTTTGTTTCAGGCGTCAAGGATTTTGTTTTATTTTTCTAGGTCTTGCTACGGACTACCCTACGGCGTCTTACTCCTCCTTTCCCCCTCGAACTATTAAATACCCTTCAGTTGTCTCGGACCGCCTTAACCCATATCACGGGGTTTAGGTTTATTTCTTTTGGTCCTTGGTGATTGTTGTGTGTCTGTGCATATCAACGGCCTCGTGCCATCGGTAA
>NW_006920411.1:236643-391425 GCF_000344685.1 Gloeophyllum trabeum ATCC 11539 | reverse complement strand
TTCCCTTGTGTTCGATGAGGGAGAGTATAGGCTTTATAGAGGTTTAAACTCTTTGTTTCAATCTCCAGATAACTAAACAAGCAAAATAGCTGACTACCAGAGTCTAGCTGAGGATGAATGAAGGTAGAGAGCAAACACAGGTGACCAGAGGTCTACGGCTAGACTTCCAACACCAAACCTAGACTGAAGTATTTCTCACGGTAGAGAAACAGACTAGCTGTGGCAGACAGCAGACAGTACTGTAAGTCCTTCCCTTCTCTGAGGCATCACAGATAGCTTAAGTCCAGAATAACGCTGATTGTTCCAGCACTTTGTGGAACCAAGACAGTACAGATGCACACAGTAGCACAACTGATTCTGAGGCTGACTTGAACCAATGAGGCTCTCTGGTATTTAGAGGGTCTCTTATTATTATTGGGGGTCCCTTTTTAAGACTGTCTACTGAGCTCCTTATATACCCTACAGTAATTCGAAATTCATAACAATAGGGTGGGAGAATTGCCTGGTTACTAGGCAACATAGACAATAGTGTGAGAGAATAGTGTGAGCAAATAGGATGAGTCAGCTAGCTTGTGGACTTGTGATTGGTCCTTGAGCATAGGCTGAGTCAACATGACTCATCTCTATAAATAGAAGGGAATAGCATGAGTCATATTGACATAGAATGAGTCATATCCGCATAGCGTGAGTCATATGTAAGGGAGTGAGTCATAAAGGCATGGAATGAGTCATATGGACATAGAATGAGTCATATCAAGGGAAAACAGTGGAATGTCTCGGATCCTCCTAGAATATTCTGCGCCCTGAATATTCTCACAGTCCTCCTGCTTTGATGCTGCACCGAAATTGTTCTCCTTGCAATAGCAAGTGTTTTGCATGATTGAAGTCAATGTCATATATGTCTTCATTGTCGATTCCCAGCCAGTTATTGAAGATACTGTCCACCAAACCTTCCATTACCGATCTGTATATTCCAAATGTAGTGGCTTGAAGCTGGTACTTGTGGTACAGTTCAGGCCTGGAAGGGATACGTTCAGTGCACAGCAACAGCTTAGTTTGGCATTCGAACGATCTCCTAGTCTGACATTGCATGTGCGACATCAACGAAACGACAACTTGCACCACTTTGGGACAAGGTTAGAATATGAATGGGCATTTTATACCATACATGACCATAGTGACACCCATTTATAGGTCAAAATCACCCATTATGTGCTAATAATATGGGCTATGACCTCCTACAATTCATGGATTATTGGGTATCACAGGCTTATGGCTTTTAAAAGGGAACTGACTGCATGGACCTATGGGTTATTGCAGGTTATGGGTTATGAGCGGTGTGGGTTCTGACAGACTCGACTGTAGACGGCAGTTGCAGATGCTCCTGCACTCCACCTGGACGACGGCTTTCCAGCAACGGCCAAGGTCTTGGGAACACACTGATGAAGCACGGAAAAGAGTCAAGCTCAGATATGTGTATACGGAAGGGGTTTGATCTGCAAGAAGAGCTCCTCTAAACACGCCTGGAACAAACTGGATACACCTGGATAAAGATAGTTTATACAAACCGCTACAGCTCAAGTCCATAGAAGTCCAGATTTAATATCGGAGCAATCACCTATCGCAATTCCTTTGGGGGTATCCACTCCGGTATATTCCCCCATTCGAACTTCACATTCTCAAACGCCTTCCGGGCGCTCGGAGGCAAGATCTCCAAGTAGTTGGGCGGAAGAAGCGCATCGTACTTATTGATCTCAGGTTTATAAGTCACCTTGGCATTAGCGAAGTCAGGGGGCCCCTGAATCGGTTTGGATGGCTGCACTGTCTGAGGCAGCGAAAACATAGAAAGGGATGAAGGCATGTTACTCGAAGCGCCGAATGCTAAGACGGGCTGCTGCTGCTGTTGCGGAGCCCCGAATACGGATGTCGTCTGAGCGGCGCCAAACGCAGTCGGTGTCGATGTTGCATTGCTTGTACTACCGAACGCGCCACTGCCACCACCAGTAGACCCGAAGGCAGATGATTGTGGCGTACTCGAGCCAAATACCGACGAAGTCGATGGCGGCGTCTGACTTCCGAAAGCTGAGCTGGAACCAAAAGCCGACGTCGTGTTCTGTGCTGGTGCGGGTGAGCCAAATGCGCTGGTAGCAGGGGTAACCAGAGACGGCTGGCCGAATACTGAACCGCCTGTCGTGGATGGACCAGCAGCAGGACTAGCGCCGAAAGCAGATGGTGCTTGCCCGGCAAAGGCAGAAAAAGCCCCTCCTGTACTACCACTTGCAGCAGGCGTGCCAAACGCCGATGTTCCTGAACTGCCGCTGCCACTAAACGCGGAACCCCCAAATGCGCCCGTTGCGGGTTTTATGAAAGAGTGTCCGGGTTGCGATGATTGCCCGAAAACTAACGTCTGCTGTGATGGCTGGCCAGACGTAGATGTGGATGGTTGAGTTTGTCCAAAGACAGACGGTTGCCCAAAAGCTGAGGCTGGCTGTTGTGGCTGTCCGAAGACTGAGGTTGTCTGCTGCTGCTGGGGTTGCCCAAACACGGATATCGACTGTTGAGCTTGACCGAAGGCCGAGGCAGATTGTTGAGGTTGGCCGAATACGGAGGTGGATTGCGGTGTTTGTGATTGCCCAAACACGGAGGTGGTCTGTTGCTGAGGTTGCCCGAACGCAGAGGGAGCACTGCTACTCCCCAGCCCGGAGAAAGCGGTTTTCCCACCCAAAGAGGACTGGCCGAAGGCGGGCTGTCCGAGCGTAGACTGGCCAAAAGCAGGTTTGCCGAACGCTGAAGTGGCGGTCGAGGACGAAGGTGCACCAAATACTGAAGACGCAGAAGCGGCGTTACCAGCGCTTCCGAAGGCAGAAGTACCGAAAGTGGGCTGGGATGCACCGAAACCGGACCCCATTGCGCCAGACCCGCTGCTCGCCTCGCTAGCCTTAACAGCCTGGTCGAATGCTGCCTTGACATTGGCACGTGCGTTAGCGTAGATCTGGTCAGCAGCAGCTATTTTCTCTGCTTCGTATTTCATCTTGAGATGCCACTATTTAGTATTTCCACAAGATATTCAGATGCTACCCGCACGTAATCGTTCACTGCACCCGATTTCAGGGCTAGCATCGCCTTGACGCGCAATTCTTCCGCCGATTCATCCAAACCCGCAACAAGCAAAGGTTCGTGCTTTGCGGGACCATAAGACGAAAGTGGCCACATTGGTTTGTCCACTTGAGGCGTTAGGTCTTTTGTGATAGTTTCAAGACTGTCGAGTATGTCCAGAGGACGGTCTTAGACGAAAGGCTAAGGCTGCCTCACCTAAATGGCACGATTTTCTGGTTCCCGGCCGGCGTCCATGACGAGTCTTCACGAATGGTCCATCAATAGGAAGACGTGATTTGAAGAGAATCCTCACTGCCAAATCCCCCTGGCCTCTGACCGTCTCTGGGATGTTCATTTCTGCAGTTATTGCCAAACTTGCAGCGGCCTTGTAGAAAGTATTGGCAGACGACCTGTTTCTTCTTGTCAAAACATTCATATTGATACCTTGCGTCTCTCACCATGATTTCTCAGTGCTGACTGTCGAGTAGTGACCTACGGAGACCAGAGTCCTGAAGCCGCTCAGACTAAGTTTAAAGCAGGTCACGGTGCAGGTAGACGCGATGCGCCCTCTCATGTGGCGTTTCCCACGCGTCGCGTTGTTTCTCCCCGCTGTGGCCAAAGGTCATTTCTGCCCAAGTCGGTCGTCGCCCACGATGTCGGGCGAGTCCTCTAAACGCTCCAACTTGATTGACGTGTACGTGTCCTTGGACGACTTCCTTTGCTTTGCTTACGCGCTTATAGGACGTATCAGCAACTGCATTCCGCTCTCTACTCGCCCGAAGAAGGTTTCGACAGTGAACAGCTCCGAGACTTGCTGAAGCCCCGTATAGACCGCTTCCGAAATGTTGCAGACCCGTTCGGGAAGCCTTCAGACGCGTCGAGGAAGAGGATCGACTCGGGTATGGTGACGCTAGACGACGGAGTAAAGTTCCGGGTGGAGAATGCAGACAAGGAGGTCATCTTTGCTATCAGCAAGAAGTTCAACATTGACGAGGTGCAGGCATTCATTCTTCTTCGCTCCTTCTTCTACAACGAGGGTGTCCCTCCAGAAGCCGGGACGGAATCAGTACCCTTTCTCGACAGTGTGCTGAACGCGATTACTCCGTTCTACTTCTCCGAGCGTCTCTTCGCTGCACGCATCGTCATACCCTTGATCCGCGCTTATGGCAATCCTCCTGATCGAGCATACATTGCTGCATCAACTCTCCTGCCCCAGATCCTGCAGGACAGCTCCGAGTTCATCAAATCCTTGCTTCGAGACTATGTGAACAGCACCCAGTCGCCGCTGGAACCCCATATTGCCGCTGATCATAGGGCTGCTGCCCGCTGGTCTAAACAAAACGTTCGCTTGCAGATCGTCATGCTTGAGATAGTGTTCTGGCTGTTGCTGGAATATTACACTCCCTGCGAAGGTTGGCTGGTCGTGCAGGTGCTCGAAGGTGCTTATGAAACGAACATGGGCTCTATTCAACAAAACTCGGCCTTCTTGATGGATTCTCAGGGATCACAGCTGCTAGAAGACAGTGCCGCGATGTGGTCCTTGATCACTGTCGAGATATTCGAACTGGAGCGGATTGCGGAACCCGGCGAACTGGAGATCTCCTCCGATCCTCAGAACAAGAAGAGCTACACCGCTTCTCCTGAGAGTCTCAAGCGCATCCACGAGATCATCACGTCAAGAACGGACAGTCAATATGTATTCGCGTATATGGCTTGGACCTACGTGCTGTCGCGCTTGGCAGACATTGCGAAATCCCTCAAGGAGATCCCAAATAGTTATAAAGACGTCCTAAATCACCTCTTCCACTCCAGCAGAGCGTACAGCAAGGACGGTAAACCACTCCATGTCCTGATGCTCAATGCTTGTCTGAGCCCAGAGGCTGGCCTGTTCGAGCGGATGTTGTCCCTATTGACGACGTCCCCGGTTTTCGTCACCTCCGTGGCTTGGAAAGTAGGATCTTCGCTTAACGAATTCAACGAGATTGGTTTCAGATCTGTACTTAAAGGTGAGGCTAAGGAGCCGAGCGGACTCAACCTATAACCCACGATTTACATCATTGACACAGGTCTGCTGATGGCTATTCTTGAAACCGCACCAGTCGAGTTCATGCCTGACTTTGACTCCTTTGTCGAGGTCTGGATTGCGCTATTTGGGCGGAGCGAGACCGAAGCTGTCGCGGGCCTTTGCAGGCAATACTGGAACTCTGACAGGATCAAGAGTGCCTCTCGCGCAGCCGTGCTGGACGTTGCCAGGGTACAGTTCCCTGTCCGCCCTTGTACAGTCTTGCGAATTCTCCGGGCTTTGACTGCTTTCGGCTATATGGACACCGATCCCTTGTCCAACGGTAATCGCATCGACGAAGACCTGACTCCAGAGCGGGACTACTGTTCACGGGAGGTCTTCCAGTACTTCCGTACACTCGAGACATATACTCAAGTCATCCCCATGAGCGCAACGTCAGGCTCACATGCCCTATACGAAAGACGGCTCGAGCGTGTCGGCAACTCCGCAGACGTCCGCGTAATCTATGTGAATCTCCGGCCTATCAAACTTCCCGGTGGCACTATTCTGCCTCCGCTGTCGGTGGGCCGGTTATTGAGTCCGGAAGACGGGGAACAGCTGGTTCTGGCTTGGAACCACACGCACTCTGGTTGGAAGCTCGTGCTGGAGATCATGACCACTTACGTCTACGAACGCCGCCTACATCCCGGACTGGGCACAAGACACAGAGACGTATCGTTCGACCAACACGCTCCCGGACAGCTCGAGACGTTACGGCTGCATGAAATCGGCATGGAGCTTGATGCAGGCAATGATGAATCTCTAATCACTGACTGTCTTGATCTCATCCGCAGCGCCGTGCAAGACAATCCACCGCTAGCGGAAGAGCTCTTGGACTCGTTAGAGAGGGGTAATGCTGTGGTTGCGCACACGATGACTGAAGCGCAAGCTCCGGATCTTGTTCAATTAACAACCTTGATATTGGAAGAGGCGCTCTCCAGGTCCGGCCAGCATTCCAAGCGACCCCCTCGGAGGGAGGTCATCATTTCGGCCATGAGCGTCCTCGCTGCACTCCTACCGCTGCCCCGTTATTCTAACCGGGTTTGGCTGTTCTTGCGGTCAACAACATCGTTGTTTGGTTCTACCGGCGCCACCGGAGGACTTTCCAATATTCTGGCCGCTGAAAGGGTCACTGGCCATTATACGATGACCCTGGCTTTGCTGAATCTCGTACAGCAACTATTCCGGGAAGCGTCTTGTTCGCTCTTGTCGGTACTCCCTCGCAACGTTCGATTACAGGAGGTTAAGGAAGAGGTTCTCCAGCGTGTCGCACTGTTTGTACACGAGAAGATATGGCGGGAATATGTTGGCTGGAAGTACGCCCGTGTTGGAGACAAGTCCGAGATTGGCAAGCGACTGGCAGCATTCTACATTGATGTCCTCGAGCAATCACCTCCTTCGCTGGAGAATGCGCCTTTTGCATCCTTAAGTCGGGACCTCATTAATCTCCTCCTTTTTGAAGCCAATATTTCGACTGTCAGCCCCTTGATCTCCTCTATCACTGAGGGCAGCCCTCTTCTCGATCAACTTTATACAGCTCGCCGCTACAGCGATGCGAGGAGGTTGATCTTGATGATGGAGCTTGACACTCGATTAGCCCGGATGGTTCTGAACCACAAATTGCAGGTCCCCAGCGGCACGGGCTTGTCTCTATTAGAGAGAGTACTCTGCGGGAGCGCAGCCGGTGGTGCACTCTCAAACAATAGTCAACGGTACCGGAACGATCCGATGGACGTTCTGTTTGCTCTTGTCAAAGATAGGCAGGTGGGTAGATTTGTTCCGTACGAGGCTGCACGGCTATTGTTTGGTCTTTGTGCGTCTCTGGCATCCTCCCAGGTCTCCCCTCCGACTATCATCGGCCATCTTTCTGACCCAGAAGCGTCGGTCTCATCACTTGTTCAAATCATCCAACATCCCTACGACGAGCCTTTCTTGCGGGTTGCTGTTTGGAACTTCATATCGCTAGCTGTTGATAAGGAGCCCGCATTGGCGACGCTATTTGTAGCTGGCTCGTTCCGCATCCTCGAGGGTAAGATGGGAAAGACCGACGACAGCGAGACGAAGTCTACAGATTTGGTCATGAATAAGCCTCGGAGAAGACAGCGTAGTGCCTTGGGCGCCGCATCTGACATGCTCGGTCAGTGGAGAGAGCTCTGGGAACATATGCCCCAGCTTCTCCACTCCATCTTGCAGTTCCTGGATATGGTCTGGCTTCACGGTATAGAACATCGCACCGTTCTGAAGTCGCTTCGGGAAGACGCGGATTTCTGGGAGAAGTTAGTCTCCATTGTTACAGAAGAGCTTGGACCTGTCCCCGATTACAGATCTGAGACATTCGTGGACTACGATGAAGCTCGCCACTCTAATCTCCATGAAGCAGTGTCTCTTCACGCCTATCGGACAATGGCGAAGGCTCTGGCGGTGCAAGTCATTGCTCGAGATATAGAGATGCGTACGCAGCTGGATGAGAAGTCGCGGACACTGAATAAACCAGCCAGCTACAAGGCGATCGAAGGCATTATCAAGGACGACTTCCAGCTGTCCGACTTCATCTCGGAAGCGGCGATAAGCTCATATGAACCTGGGTTGTATGACGAGATGACTGACGTGATCAGGCAGCACTGTCCCGCTCTGGACCTGGAGCACTTACGGGTGCAGGATCCGGAGATGGAACGAGAATTTGGAGACAGCTTCGCATTCTCGACCTCATTGCTTCAACTACGGCTTCATCCCTTCAGGTCTACTGGCGATAGCCATTCGTCATCTCTCGCAGATGATCTGGAACACAAGCTCTATTCGATAAATTTGAATCAGTCTATCACACATGCGCAAACTGCCCTCAGTCTCTCGTGGCAACATCTTTTACGGGAGGTCGCGCCCTTCCTAGGGACGAATTCTCCAGTACGCGTGACTCTTTTGACTCTGGCGGCCTCGACCAGCGAAAGTGTGTCTGATGAGAAACGTTCTGGAGAAATGATGTCCGCCATCCACCACGGGAGACTGGCTTTGATTCTGGCTTTATTGGAAGCTGCATGGTTCTCTGATAATGACAAGAACGATGAGATCGAGCAATTCATCGCCGTCGTAAAGAACATTCACGACATTATGCTTAACAAGCCTCAGTCCCCAATGCAATCCTTCATGGGATTGACGAAAGTGCCTTACCATCGAGTGCTGCTACAGATCGTGTACTTCTGCCTGAAGCAGGCCAGGTCCCTCATCCGGCGACCAAAGACGCTGAATGCCTCGCAGCGGTTGACCATCTCGGCTATGTTGGAAGCTACTCAGGCCTTGGATATCGACGCTCTTCGAGTGGTCCTTGACTTAGCGAGGAGTCGGACCGAGTGGGACATCGACCAAGATCTGCAACTCTTGATAGCGGTCTTTGAGCAATGTACCCACCCAGAATTGAGCGCCTCCTCTACGTTCTGGCTTACTCGATGTCAAGAAACTAGCGTCATCCGTGCTAGCCTCGAATTATTCTCTCAAATGGATATCGTGGGTGTCTCTGATCTTCCAGCACTTCGGACGAGACGTCGGGCACTGTACACCGATCGCATCCTGCAATTCCATTTGGCCCTGGCCTGCGTTCCTGCAGCAGCGGAGCGATTGGCGACGGACGGCCTGCTCATCGCGTACAGCAACAATCGCATCAGCGAAGCCGTCAGCAGAGGCCAGATAAACGTCACCATCTCTGAGCTGCCTGGAGAACGCAGTCCAGCTCATCAAGCTTACTGCATGATGTTGGCTCTCATTGCGTCTGTCTTCGAAGCACTGGGTAGACGCAGTCATCACTTCGACCTTGAGGCTTGCGCATTTGTCCAGGTTTCCGGGCAACAGATCGCCCGGACCCTATCATGGACTATCGGGGATCCTCTTTCTATGCCGCTCATAGAGGAGATGGAACAAACGGTGAACCTCTTCTACGCCATCGCGGAGAGCACGCCTCCCGGCTTGCAGAGGGACGAGACAGTGCAGAAGGTCCTTCGCGCGTTCACGACGAGCGCCTTGCTCCTGCTCCAACAATTGAACTATGCTCTGACGCATCCCAACCATCTCGCCAGCGTGCTGGAACCCGTGACGTCGGAAGAGAGGCAACAGCTGGAGAGAGACTCCCAAGGGCCGTCATTGCAATCCACGGAGCACTTGGATCCACGAACGCGGCCGTTCTTGACCGGAGTAGTTCACAAGCTGTTCAGGCTCACGAGCGCGCTCATATCAACCCTGATCAGTATCAGCAACGGAGAGACCGTGCTCCTTGGCGATCAAGACGACTGGCCGCTGGACGAAGCTATCATCTACCCAGTGAGTCCTCCCGCGATCTTTGTTTAAATGCTTTCACTCATAGCACCTTGTAGCACACTAAAGTAGTCCTGGACGAGCAGGCGTCGCTGGGGACGCTCCTCGAGCTGGGCAACTGCACGCTCGACGTGCTCCGCGTGCTGTCTAGCCACCCACCAGGGCAGGCGATCATGCCCTCGTCCACGTCGACGCTCACGAAGCCGCTGGACGTGAAGGACGCAAGCGACACGGCGCGGAAGAATCTCGAAGCCGTGCTCTTCTACGCGGTGACGCAGCTCGCGATGTGGTGCGCACAGCCCGAGTTCGAGGTGGGGGAGATGGAGGTCGTGGAGGACGCGTCCGCCGCCGGCGATAACTCTTCGCTTTCGCATTCCCAGAAGGACGAGCTGAGGAGGTCCGGAAGGAGGAGGTCGACGGGGGGGCTGGGGGGTAATTTGAAGAGGGGCATGATGGGCGAGGTTATAGGCGAGCTGCAGGTGTTGATAGGGAAGGCAAGAGGCGTGCTGAGCAAGGCCGAGGGTGTCGAGCTAGTGCCGCTGTTGGATCAGTTCTTGGTGTTCAGGATTTTGGCGGGGGTGTACGACAAGTCATGACACGAGTCACGCAAAAGTATATAGCGAGTGTGTATCGGATGTATTAGGTGCTTGTATTTTTATTGTTTCCTTTACCCCGTCAAAACGTCGACTCCGTCGTATGTTATGAGTACTGTGTGTTCGGCTTGTGCAGCCCGCGCGCAGTTCTAGGGGTATTATCAGGCGGGTGTATCCTCACAAACAGTACTTCGAGTGTGTACCTCGGTGGATGTAGCTGGCGCGGTGGTAGTCGGTAAGTAGCAAAGACGCATGACGGTTTCAATACGTACTCCAACCATCAGGGAATATCCATCCTCGGGGGTTAGTACCTTGGATGATAGCCGGTTCTATGGTGAAACAATGACCGGGGACCATCACGCCCGGTTCGTCATTCACTTACGCGGACATGATAGTCAGCATATCCGCATATTAGGAAGGGCACTCACGGTGATGCAGGATCCACGGCGGGCGGTGGAACACCGTCCCGATCCCATGCCCCGTGAACTGCGTGCTGATGCACATCTGCATACCGCGGGCCCTGCTCTCGCGCTCGACGCACGCGTGGACGGCGCGCCCGATGTCCTTGAAGGGCCGCCCGGGCCCGCAAGCGGCGATACCGGCGTTGAGCGCGAGCTCGGTGGTGGCGAGGAGGTGTGCGCCTGGGGCGTCGAGGGAGGAGGGCGAGAGGGCGAAGGTGCGCGAGGTGTCGCCGTGGTAGCCGTCGAGGTAGACCGTGATGTCGATGTTCACGAGGTCGGTTGGCTGGAGGGGACGGCTGGACGGGGGTCAGAGATGAGGGTTAAGTGTAAGAGTGGTGAATAAGGCAGAGACGCACTCGTCGGGTATGCCGTGCACAATTATGTTGTTCACACTTGTGCAGCAGGATTTGGGGAAGCCGGAGTAGAGGAGCGGGGAGGGGTAGGCGTTGTGGGAGATGATGTACTGGTGGATGAGCGAGTCGATCTCGGCCGTCGTTGTACCTGGCTGATTCTTGTGAGATGGGCCTAGGAGCCTCGGACCAGGAGAGGTGAACACGCCCTCCTTCATTAGCATCGAGCGCACCGTAGAGCCGCGTTGGCTCTTCAGCAGAGCTCGATGCCCGGGAAGGAGTGGAACTGACCATCCTCTACGTTTCGTTGGCGTAGATATGTCCAATGCCTTCAACGCACCTTCACTAAGTCCCCTGCGTACGTCAAGACATCTTTTGCTAGACTAGCAGCTCGTCGCATCCTTCTCTCCTCCTCGGTGCCCAGCTTGATCAGCCCATCACCTTCCCAAGGGTCGCCATTGAACCCGTCCTCGGCCTGATCTTGTGATTTCCCAACATACGGTGGGCGCCGGATGTGTTGCGGGACAGGGTGCGGCATAATATGAGACGTGCCGTAGACAAATGGTTCCTCGGGTAGAATGACATCGTACAACCCAAAGTTGTAGTCCTCGTCATGTCCCTCTGTCGTTGTGGACGAGAAGCGGGCGTGCCGTACTGCTGGTTTACGCCATCGTCGGACACGACCTAACGAACGAAGACCCAAGGATATCCTCGACATTATAAAAGTTTAGCTGGCGAGCTCGAAGAAATGATAGCGCGAGCAACGACGAGAGGATACCATTCTTAGGCGAGGGCATAGGGAGGTATTACCGAAAGAAGTAACGGCATTTCTATATTAGGTATGTTCTGAGCACTTGTAATTTAAAACGTCTCAAGTCGAGTTCGCACATCTCGTCGTCTTCCTATGCGCGTTAGGAGTGCTTCAACAACTGCCGCCGCCGCCACCACCACCACCACCTCCTCCTCCTCCACATCCGCCACCACCGCCGCCCCCGCCCCCGCATCCACAGCGACCTCCACACGAGCTACTACCACCACCACATCCGCCACCTCCACCCGCCCCACAGGCACTTCCTCCGCAAACAAAACCTCCGCTTCCCCCACCTTCACGTCCGCCTCCCGTACCCACCCCTCCACCGCACGCGCCAATCATGCAAGCACCCATGGCCTAGTCAAATTAGTGTGACCAGTAATGTCTCCCGTATTCACAGACGACACTCACCGTCGCACATGGATCGTCACGAACCACGTTCGGGCAAGCTGCGACACACGGCGCCGGCGGAAGTAACGGCACCGCCACCAAGAACGGCAGCGCGTGCCCCGCGCCGCGCTCCCACACCCGCCTATCCATCTTCCCCCTCTGCACCTCCGTCTTGTCGCGCTCGCGGCGCTGCGCGAGCTTCTGCGTCCATGTTCTCCTATGGGACTCCGGTTCTGATAGGACGTGCACCGCGTTGTGGTCGCTCGGGTGCGTCCCGGTGCAGAGGATCTCGTTGTCCGCTGGGGGCACGAGGTCTGTCCGTATCTGCGATGGGAGCAGCTTCGACAGCGTCCGGTGTCGAAGCAGGGACACGCGGGAGCCGATGGTGTCACCTGGGAGCGGGCAGCCGCAATACGCGTAAGGAATCCCGAAGCGGGACTATCCTACGCATCAACACATGAAGGGACATTACAACTCGGAGTCCTACCTTCCAAGCTCGACATGTTGCGTCGAACGCTACTGACAAACGGGTTTCTCCAACCCTGTCATCGCTAAGTGCCCCCCATTGTTATAGCGTGCCATGGTTCATAGGGGGATATTGGTACTCACTGGTCAATATATCGCCCTACGAATTTCTTACAATCTGCAGCATACTGGTCTGCGTACAACTGATGGGTATGCCACGCAAGGTCGATGTCTAATGTCGGGACATAGAAATTAGACGGCGGAGTTGCCATCAAGTCGAGGAACCTGTTGGGGCGTCATGAGAACCGAACGAATGTGGTAAGAATGGGAGTAATATTTACGCATGATATCGCGCAACGGCGTGATCCAGTGCAACCCCGTCCTCTTCAGACTCGAAGTACGCCGGGTCTGTCCAGCCAAGGGCGACCATCTTGTCTATGAAGGACTCTTGGCGTAAGACCTACGAGGGAATGAGTTGGCTTTGGCACTAGTTAGCGGTTGAACTCACAGCGCCAACTAGCTCAATCGAGAAGATCCTGTCATCAGAGTACGCGCTCATGATCCTCCTCCGACTAACGCCGTCCGTCAACAGTGGATACATAACTTGAGAGGTGGCAAGACTACTAACAGATTCTGTCCGGCAGATTGCGATCCTCCGGAAAGCAGCTTCTGCAAGCCATCGAGCGAATATTGCGCCTTCTCTTGTATCGCCCTCGCCCGGACGGTTTCTTCGGAGATCGTTCCGAGCTTGAGCGAAACCACCCCCGGTGCGCGCAAGAACCCGTATTTCACACTCGTCGCGCGCACGAGATCCGTAACTTGGTGCGGCGTGTGTAACGTACCGCTACAAATGTCAGTGTTGTCAATCCATACGCCTTAGCCTTAGGAGGAATGCAGGTGTGCGTACGCGAGGTACTGCCTCGGGGCGACAGTCTCACCATTACCTCGTAGGCGCGCAATAGCTCTGTCGCGCGAATCGCTCGCGCGCGCGAGGTCGCGCGCGAACTTGGCTACGCCCAGGGTCTCCTTTGTGATCGCGAGCGAGCAGTACGGGCATACTGCCATGAACCCTTGCTGGGCGTACCCGCAGCCGTCGTCCTGGATGAACGCTGCAAGATACGTGAATACAACGAGCTTCGATGAGCCGCTCTTTCGTTGCTACTTACGCACGAGGAGTCCTGCTTGGCAACGAGGACATGCGACGGTCTTTTCTCGGAGTTCGGACATGGCCTCGAGAGGGTCGAAAGGCGTGAAGGTGCTCCCGAGCCATGAGGCCAGCCGAGCCGTGGAGGGTCTGAAGCTGCGCAAGTCGCCGATATTGAACTGGGATGTCAGGCTGTCAGATGAATCACTATCGAGATTGGAAGAAGCACCACGTACGATGAGCTGAAGCGGAGTATTCGCAGACCTCGGCAGGGCTGCAATCTCAGGTAACCGCACGCCGTCTTCCGCATACCATCTGACGAAAAGACGTGAACATTGATGGGTAGCAAGGAATGATCCATTCGATGCACTTACGTGGGGTTCAGCATGTAAGCATGCCACACCAGCAGAACATCCAGCGGAGGGACGTGAGATCGTGCCCATGGACTGGACCCACGAGCGCCTGATGCAGGAAGCGATAGTACCCAGCGTTCGAACCTACAGTATTGGGAGTCAGCGATTCAATCGAGGGTCTGTATTACGAACCAACCGTTCCACGGCAAGATGAACAAACCATGCCCACCGCTGGCTTCTGTCAAGTCTCTCCACTCCGAGGGGAAGTTGGGCGGGATCCGCATTCTGCACCGATAGTCTCAACTCATGGAACGCACGAAGCAGTCGTAAGTGCAATTTCAGCTGGTAGGTGTCTACCAGGGGGAACTCTGTAGTCTTGTTCCCGATCTTGTACGCCTTTGGCCTTCGGAGTGGGTACAAGGGAGGGCTAATTAGGGTGTCATCCCGTTCTGTATACTCGGGAGGTCCGTCTGTCTCGTATTGTGAAGGGCCGGGGAGAGTCATGCGGCCAGTCCTGATTTGATCCTTCCAAATTTACGACGACTGCAGTGCTCTTTATACTCGCTTGAACCTCCTCACAGCATTTGGTACCTGAGCCGTAAGCTTCATAGGCGCGTTGTACATGTGAGCCTGAAAAAGTTCGGATCACGCAGGCTGTGTTTGATAGGCACCAATAGGGGTCTCAGATATTCGGGTTCTACAGTACTTACATGGTTCAGCTATAACAAGAGTCCGAGTCGCTAGCGCAGTCGTACTCCCCGTCGCTGTCTTGATTCGCTGGAGACGAGAAGCGGAGTTGTCGTGGCCAGTGGTCCGCGCTCTGATAATGAGCCGCTTATATCCGAGCGTTGCGGCTAACGAACAGATCACCGAAGGGCTTGGCTATCCGATATCCAGACATTGACATCGCAGACAGATGGAAGGTCCAAAGCATAAGAGAGTTCGAGGTACTAGTAGAACAACATGCGCCTACTGTACCCGAGTGTATGTCGGAAACGTAACGCGTAATTAGAACGGAGGGTCGGTTGCGTTGCTAAAATCGCACGTGTAACCAGGCTCCTAAACCACCGTCCTTAGCGTTCTCGCTCCTCCTTTACTAGGGCGCACGTGCAATGTTATGTAATATAAATCTATTTTTAATTTATTACCGGATACAGAACGAACAGAGGAGGAGAACGCTATAGGACGGCTGGAAGAAATCGTCTCCCCGAGATCACCGAGTATGACTAAGCATTCCGAAAGCGGTAGCGGCTGAGGCCTTCCACCAGCAGTCGGCGGGATGTAGTACAAGCAGTTGCGCGCATACCTATAGAATTTGAAGCACATTCTATTTCTATATAATGCACCAATGGTCTGACATAGACAAAAGCAAATACAAGCATTGACAGTGTCACTGAGGGCTGAACATTGGGTTCACAAGACATGATGAATTCCTCTGAGGGACAATAGTTCACGGGGGGTGTTTACACTGGAGGAGTACCAGTAAGATAGCTTTTTATGCTTTTCTATATAGTTTTTACCCCTCCTAGTTTTCAGGTGCTCCTTGCATTGCCCGCCGACTGCTGGTGGAAGGCCTCAGCCGCTACCGCTTTCGGAATGCTTAGTCATACTCGGTGATCTCGGGGAGACGATTTCTTCCAGCCGTCCTATAGCGTTCTCCTCCTCTGTTCGTTCTGTATCCGGTAATAAATTAAAAATAGATTTATATTACATAACATTGCACGTGCGCCCTAGTAAAGGAGGAGCGAGAACGCTAAGGACGGTGGTTTAGGAGCCTGACGTGTAACGCGTCTGGTCCGTTGTCCACGAGAGGGTCGGGAGCTCAAATGGAACCCGTTTCCGTGGCTCCGGTTACCAATTGGACTTCGGTATATAACGCGTAATGCCGGGATACCAACTCCAGGTGCAATTGAGCAACATTTGAGCGTGTAACGCTCTCCGAAGGGTTTCGAACATAAGTACACTCGAGTGCAGTATTCGTAGTTTGTTTGTACGCTCATTAGCGAGGTTAGGGTCCGTCGTACCGGACGCAAATTCAGGCATGACCAAGTAATCTAGCTTCCCTAACAGGCAAAATGAGGCTGCAAAGAGGAATGCCGACATTTCTCGCCGTGATCTCTGGAAATTGTTGGCTTCAGCAACGGAGCGGCGCTGCTGAATCGGCCGAGTGAAGTACATTACATGAAAAAAGACCAGCGGTACCCACTGGCGACCACTTGCTTGTATCAACCTGTCACCTTTCTTGCACCGCCCCATCCGCCGCCGACAGACGAAAAGCAAGGATAGAGTGACTTAACAACCCCCACCACCTCCTCCACCCCCGCATCCGCCACCACCTCCACCTCCGCAACCCCCGCCACCTCCACAAGCTCCTCCCCCGCATCCAAAGCCTCCATTACTACCGCCTCCACATCCACCACCTACTCCTCCACCACACCCACCAATGGCGCAGGCAGCCATACCCTGGGCAAATCAGTGAGATCAGATGCGATTCTAGTCTACGCTCATGGGACTCACCGTTGCACATCCTGCCGGCCCACCTCTCAGAACGCTGCCGCACGGTGCAACACAGGTACCCAGAGGGAACAGTGGTACTGGCACCAAGAAAGGCAGAGCGTGTCCCATACCGCGATCCCACAGCCTGCGGTCCATCTTCCCCTTCTGCACCTCCGCCTTGTCGCGCTCACGCCGCTGCATGGCCTTCCGCTTCCGTGCTCTGCGGTACCAGTCAGGCTCTCCGAGCACGTACACCGCGTTGTGGTCGCTTGGGTGTGTGCCCGCACAGATAGTTTCGTTGTCCACCGGGGGGACGAGGTCCGAGCGGGAGTGAGAGGGCAGCAGTCGGTGGCGCAGCTGGGATACGCGGGAGCCGATAGTATCCCCTGGAAGTGGACAACCGCAGTATGCGTAAGGGATACCGAAGCGAGACTATATGTGACGGTCAGTATCGACGGGTATACTACACAATCAAGGGAGTACCTTCCACGCTCGACAAGTTAGGTCAAATGCGGCGGACAGACGGCTCTCCCCAACCCTATCGTCGCTAGACATTGCCCCGGTACTTCCTTAGCTTTGTGCCAAATAGAGGGACGGGGAGTGCTCACTGGTCAATATATCGGCCTACATATTTTTTACAGTCGACAGCATACTGGTCCGGGTACAATTGGTGTGTATGCCACGCAAGGTCAATGTCCAACGTCGGGACATAGAAGTTCTCCGGAGGAGTGGCCAATAGATCCAAGAACCTATGGGCGAATTCGTTGTGGATTTCCCGGCATGGCAAGTGCGGCGGGTGCGATACTCACGCATGATACCGCGCAACGGCATGGTGCAGCGCAAGCTCGTCCTGCTCCGAATCGAAGTACGCCAGGTCCGTCCACCCGAGGGCGACCATCTTGTCGATGAACGACTCTTGCCGCAGAACCTGCGCAAACATGAAGAGAAGTCCGGTAATCGACAAGAGCCAGCAACGCGTACCGCACCCACGAGCTCGACGGAGAAGATCCTGTCATCAGAATACGCGCTCATAACCCTTCTGCGGCTACGCAGCCTAATCATCAGCGACACCTGCGACGTAAACGAACTGTACTCACAGGTTCTCCCCGACAGCAGAACCCCTGCCCCCGAATATCATCGCTTCGCCGAACGAATACTGCGCCTTCTCCTGGATTGCCTTCGCCCGGTCGGACTGCTCGGCTATGCTGTCCAGTTTGAGGGACGTCACGCCCGGTGCGCGTAGGAACGACTCCTGCAACCGCTTCGCGCGTATGACATTCGTAGCGTTGTGAGGCGTGTATACCGTCCCCCTATAGATATCGTTCCAAGAGGGTTAAACCCCGAACTTGAGGGAACATCAGGCATGCTTACGCACGCGAGGTACTGCCTCGGGAGGATCCTCGCACCATCCACTTGCACGGGCTCGAGCCGCCGCGCGAGGTCGCGCGCGAGCTTAGCGACCCCCAGCGTTTCCTTCGTGATAGCGAGCGTACAATATGGACACGCGGTCTTGAAACCCTGCTGGGCGTACCCGCATCCGTCGTCCTGGAAAAACGCTGCGGGATACAGTATGTGAATGGAACGGCGCCGAGTCGATTACGGATTCGCGAGCACAGGACTCACGCACGAGGAGGCCGGCGAGGCAGCGCGGACATACTACGGGCTTGTCCCGGAGCTGTGACATAGCCTCCAAGGGGTCGAAGGGCGTCCATGTACTATCCCGCCATGAAGCTATTCGAGCGGCGGAGGGTTGATAGGTTCGTAAGTCCCCAAATTGAATCTGTGCAACAACTGTGAGCAACACCCCTAAAAGTAGGGGGCACAGGCCTTACCAGGAGTTGCAGGGGAGTATTTGCAGACCTCGGGAGGGCTGCAACCTCAGGAGTGCGTATGCCGTCTTCTGCATACCATCTTATCAAATCAAATTTGCGCCGATTACGAGTGGAGGACTTCGTAGGTACTTACGTAGGATTTAGCATATAAGTATGCCATACGAGCAGGACGTCGAGCGGAGGTGCGTGAGACACTGCCCACGTCGAGGAACCATACGAACCAGGGAGCGATAATACCCAGCGCTCGAACCTATATAACCCGGGAGTTAGACATACGGTTTGCGCCCGACCAGCATATGCAAACAGACCGTTCTACAGCGAGGTGGAGGAACCAAGACCACCGCTCGCTTCTGTTTAGCTTCTCTACTCCAAGGGGTAGACTGGTGGAATCGACATTCTGCACAGATATTCTCAGATCGTGGAAGGCCCGGAGTAGCCGCAAGTGTAGTTTCAGCTGATAGATGTCTACGAGGGGCCGGTCCGTCTTCTTTTCCCCAATCTTGTATGTCTTCGGGAGTGCGTACGCGGGGGGCGGGAGGTCTATCTCGGCGCTAATAGGATCAGGCGTCTGTCCCGCATAGGCTGGAGGGGCGTCACGGTCTTTCCAAGGGACACTCATGGTCAGTACCAGTCGGACTTTCGTACTCCCGAATATGCAGAGAGCACGGTGGTATTTATACTCGTTCAGAGCTTTGCACAGCAGTCATGAGACGTTTGGGCCCTGATCACGAAAGCTAGCGCAGGCTGTGTGTTGGGCGCCAGTAAGGGTCTCTGGGGTTTCGGGCACTACTTAACTCACCGTGTAGCTCGCTAGCATGTCCTGCGTCCAAGCCGATAATGATTGCATGCGTGGTCGATGGGTGTCTTCACTTGTCCAACAAGAGATGTCATGACGCAGAACTGTGTTTAAGAATATTAAGCTAATGTGTCGTTAGAGGCCAGGATACCCTCGAGCTCGACATTCAGAACACAGAACGAGGTTTTGGAGGTTTCCAAGACATAAGTTCGAGGTAGAGCGACTTTGGCGGCAACATACAAACATCATGGGACTTTGACATGGTGTATCCTATTATGGCAATCGGATTGCTTGATTTGGTTATGTCACAACTTTGTCCTCTGACATATGTCCATTTCCCTGCACTGCCTTCGCTGCTGTCCAAGGCGGCTTCACTGCATAAAGGGTCGACGACGACGTCAGCATCGCATTTCATCTTTCCCTTTATTCACCACCGTCTCGTATGCAGGCGATCCAAGCCCGTGAAAGGGGTATACCATCCGCGTACATATGCATCAGTCTTCGGAGATCCGGGTGCCACGGGCTATCGAGAAATGACTCGAGACTCGAGAGATTGCGCGACTGTGACGCGTACGTCGTTCATTAGCATTCCTGAGCTTTGTTGAGAAGATTCAACGTCACCGCGCAGGACAGAGCGGTGGCTACCTGGTAGTAGCTAGGACAAGCATTCATCGAGGAGTAATAAAGAGGCAGAAAGGCGGCCGCCAATTGGCTGGAAAGGTTCGCTGAGTGTGATTTACGGGATGACTGATGGAAGCCCCTGAAAGCAGTGCAGAAGCCCTTATCGCAGCGAAAATCCACATGGCCTGTACAAATACCTTAGCCTTCCTCTCCGTGCCCGACGTTCTCTTCTGCCCACCGCGACATGCACGTACCGGCGGCGGCAGGCGTCGCCTCCATTGCTGTCTTTGACGGGCCCCAGATCGTCTTGGACGACCGCAGATGGTCGTGGGCGGTGATATCATCGAATCTCAGGCAGTGGTGAGTACCCACCCGGACCGTTTACCAGCGCTGTGGACTTAATACTGCTGGGATGCTTCGCAGTGCATGGAAGGATTCCCTCGCATTCCCAAGCTATATTGCGGCCGCATCCTTGCTGGCGCTGGCACTGCACCTTGTCGCTGCGTCCGGGGTGTTCCAAAAAGTGTACCACCGGCTGCGGCCAGGAAAGGGTAGCGAGAATGACGAGGATCACGCAGACGAGGAGGAAGCCACCCCGGCCATTCCTCCCAGCGGGCTTGCTGAAGAGCTTAAGGAGCACATCCGCAGTCATGGAGGACTGACAATATATCTATTCAAGGTCGCACGACTCGCGGCATCACTCGGTCTTTTGGGTCTTTCGATTGCTACGCTCGTACTCGAGGAGAGGGAACAGGTGGATTCCGACAGCATCGAGGTATTTGGGAAGCACTGGGGAAAGAAGCCGAAGCACAAGCACACGGCGGGAGAGTCCGTATTCACTCCCCTGGAATGGCTCCAGTTCGCACTGTGCATGACCTTCGTAAGCTTGGGCTATCCTTGCGTGTTTAACCGGCTCCTTAAACCTTCCTCAGTCGTACACGTCTATCCTGGGTTTCGTCGCAGTTTGCGCGAAACCAAGATGGGCATCGGTGGCAAACTTCCATTTGGTCTTGGTCCTGCTTGTCGCGGCCGGTATTTACGTGTATCGTGACGTTTACCCCTTGACGACCTTCACTCTGAGCCCGCAAGATTCACAAGAGGGTTGGTTAATCTGGGCGAAAGTGGCGCTGGTACTGTTGGCTGGCGTCGTCATCCCGCTGGTGATTCCTCGCCAGTACATGCCGTTTGATCCAAAGGTATGTTCTAAAGTACATATTTCCGCATTATTCGTACGAGTCTAGATAGGACCCGCAACAACCAAACCCCGAGCAAACAGCGTCGATCCTCTCGATAGCGGTGTACAAGTTCCTCGACCCAGTTGTCTTTCTCGCGTATCGTGTCCCGCACCTCTCGCACACGGACCTGCCGCCTATCCCCGACTACGACTTCGGGAAGAACTTGCGGAAGCGTAGTTTCAAGGAGCTGGATACGTTCTCGGGCGCGAAGGGCGACTACCTCTTCTGGGGCTTGATGCGCGTCTTCCGGCGCGAGTACATATTCCTCGCGGTGCTCATCATCGTCCGCGTCGTCGGAAGCATGCTCAGCCCGCTAGCGATCAACCGGCTGCTGTATGTGCTGCAGAGCGGGTACGAGGACGCGATTGTGCGCCCGTGGGTGTGGATTATGTTCTTGTTCCTGGGCCCGGTAATGAGCGCTGCGGCGATCCAGTACTATATTTTCATTAATACGGGTACGCTCGTCCGCACTGAGGGGATTATCACGCAGCTTGTATTCGAGCACGCGCTGAGGGTAAGGATGAAGGCTGAAACGGCGGAGTCGGCGGGTAAAAGCACAGATAATACTGCTGTGGGGACGCCGGAGACTGCGTCGATCGTCGAGCCTAGTCCGGGTGGTAGTGAGCCGAGTCCTGGTGGGAGCGAGGGCAGCGAAGACGAGACCGCCCGAGAGCCAAGTACCTCGGGAGGATCGCAGAAGAAGGCGAAGACGAAGGGCAAGGATGAGGCGAAGAAGCCGGAGGGTATCGCCGCCGCCGCCGCCGCCGTGCAGGCCAAGGCTAGCAATCTGGTCGGGAAGATCAATAACTTGGTCACTACGGATCTCAACAATCTCGTTGACGGTCGCGATTTCCTGTTCGTCCGTGAGTGCTCGTTTAGCTTAGGTTTCTCGAGGAAACGCTGAGGGCCTCTGTTTCAGTGTTGTACGGTCCGTTGCAAGTGATTCTCTGTATGATATTCCTTTACGTGATCCTTGGCTGGAGGTGAGGGGATATTGTCTGCGCTGGCCACTCGGCGGATTAACTTATCCGATGCAGCGCGTTCGTGGGGTTGGCCGTCATGATCGCTTTGGCTCCCGTTCCTGGGTATATCGCGAAGCTCCTCCAGAACGTGCAGAAAGAGAGGATGAAAAAGGTTGGTAATATGGAGAGCAGATTACGCTACCTGCTGATTGTCCATCTCCATCTAGACGGATGCGCGTGTTGAGACTGTCACGGAGAGTATGTATCGGCCTTTCGGGAAATGACACGACATGCTGAACAGGAGATCTTGTTCACCAGCGATGAACGTCCTTCGTATGATCAAGCTGTTCGGCTGGGAACGCAAGATGGGCGATCGGCTCTCCGAAAAGCGCGAAGAGGAGCTCCATTGGTTGTGGAAGCGCCAGATCCTGGGGCTTCTGAACGGTAACATCAAGTACGTTGACTCCTGTTCGTATTATATTTGTAGTGCTTAACTTGGGGTTAATCAGCTACATTATCCCCGTCGCGCATATGATTGCTACTTTTGTGACCTACGTGAGCCTGGCGTCGTGCGATACGGTGGAGGAAGGATTTACTAACTTTCGATGCTAGACTCTGATAATGAAGAAGGAGCTGAGCGGTATGCAGGCATCCGACATACCGACTAATGACACTAATTTTCGTCGTAGCGTCTATCGTGTTCTCTGCCATGGCTCGTGCGTGCTTCTCCGGTCCTCAACCAATTGATGAGACTAACCACCGAGTGCATAGTGTTCGATTTGCTGCGAGACCAACTGTTCACCATCTTCTTCATGATTCCCATGTTCATCCAAGGTAAAAAATATTGTCGAGCTGTCCAGTATCATCGCTGATCTGGAAAACAGCCAAGGTCTCTCTTGACCGTGTCGACGAATTCCTCAAAAAGGTACGATTTTGCTTACATTTCAGTAGACCGTTCATCAACTCCCTTTGGTGTAGACGGAGCTCCTCGACTCATTCTCCGAGTCTGCCGACGTGTTGGCTGCAATGTCTGTCCCGCCCGACGCAGGGGACGATGCGATCGGGTTCCGGGACGCGACGTTCTCTTGGTCTAATGAGGAGACGAGTGGATCTCTGACTCCTTCGAAGAGGAACTTCCGGCTCCGCGTTGAAGACGAGCTGCTCTTCAAGAAGGGCTCTATCAATCTCGTCATCGGTCCTACCGGCTCTGGCAAGACGTCGCTTCTGATGGCTCTATTGGGCAAGTCGCTGTTAGCGTGTAGGCTAAGAGAAATATTGATGAGGGAACTGTACAGGCGAGATGCACTTCATTCCGTCTGGTCCTGGGTCCTGGTTCGGGCTCCCAAGGGCACGTGGTGTTGCTTATGCAGCCCAGGAATCATGGGTACAGAATGAGACGATCAGGGTAGGAACTTGAGTCTCACTTCATTATCGATGCGATCTCTTATCCATGATATAGGACAATATTCTCTTCGGCGCGCCTTATGACGAAGAACGCTACAAGAAAGGTAATGTTACAACATATGCTGAAGCATACAGTTTCTCATCTATTCATAGTTATTTATCAGTGCGCTCTTACCCGCGACCTTACGCTGTTTGATGCTGGTGACCAGACTGAAGTGGGTGAGAAGGGTCTGACTTTGAGGTCGGTTCTTCGATGCATTGAGTGGCCACCGTACTGATTCTTTCATAGTGGTGGACAGAAGGTACTACAGGTTGAATCCGTGGTTGTGGGCACGCACTAATTGTTACGCAGGCTCGCATTACTCTCGCTCGGGCTGTGTATTCTTCGGCAGGAATACTCCTCTTGGATGACGTGTGTATCTTGACGTTCTTTCGCCCCACTTAGTCCTAATGCATGGTCATAGGTATTAGCTGCGCTTGACGTGCACACTTCGAAATGGATAGTCGAAAAGTGCTTCAAAGGAGACCTCATCCGGGGCAGAACAGTGATCCTTGTCGTACGTACGCAGTGATCAGCCTTTCTGCTCTATAACTCACCGCATGGATAGACGCATAATGTTGCACTTGCGAGCTCCGTAGCACACTTTGTTGTATCTCTGAGCTCAGACGGACGGGTCCTGAGTCAAGGATCGGTCTCTGATGCTCTCGCGAAGGACCAAGCGCTTTCAGCTGAAGTCGCCAAAGAGGAGAAAGCGATGGAGAAGGCTGAGGATGAGATTGACGCCACTGAGGACCCGACGAAGCCCACGGATGAATCCAAGAAAGTCGCTGGTAAGCTCGTTGTGGATGAAGAGATTGCAGTCGGTCACGTAAGCTGGTCTGCCGGTGAGTGCATTAAGAGCCCGTTTGGGCGGTGATTGCTGATCCTTCCTCCAGTCAAATTGTATCTGCTTGGAATGAGTGGCAACTGGCCGGCTCTGTTCTGGTCCTTTGTCATGGCATGTCTCATTGCATGCGAGTTTTCCAACACCGTCCAGACATGGTTCCTCGGCTACTGGGCGCAGCAATACCAGACCCGACCTGCAGAAGAGGTTTCCGTGCCGTAGTAAGTCTGACCGTTTCACGGGTAATGCGATCAAGCTCACGCAGTCTGTACAGTTACCTCACGATATACATTCTGATGCTTTGTGCCGCTATCACGATGTACTGTGTCGGCTATGCGTTCTACTACGTGGGGTCGATCAGGGCCTCTCGGGACATCCACAAGAGGCTGATTGACTCCATTCTTGGTACGACCCTACGGTACGTAGCATGCACGCCTTCCTATCCTTACCATTGAACCCGCGCCGCAGGTGGTTGGATAAGACACCTACGTCCAGGGTCATTGCACGATGCACGCAGGACATCCGAGCTGGTATGTTCCCGTGCGTGGTAATAACTATGTCCCTGACCTAACTCATCATTGCAGTCGACGGCCCTATCCCGCAGAATCTCGGAGGGGTGATAGAGATATCTTTGACAATGCTGCTGAAGTTCGCAGCTGTTGTGCTGTTCACGCCGATTTTCATCATCCCTGGTATTGTCGTTGGGGTGCTCGGCGGCTGGTTGGGTCAGATATACATCAAGGCTCAACTGTCGGTTAAGCGAGAGATGAGCAACGCCCGTGCACCTGTGTTGGGTCATTTCGGAGCTGCGGTCGCCGGTCTCAGTATGTGATCCTGACAATATTACACGCCTGCGGCTTACTGGCTCTTTTTCAGCATCAATCCGAGCCTATGGCTCCCAGGAAGCCTTCAAGCAGGAATCTTTGACTCGTATCGATCGCTACACTAAGTGCGCCCGCATGTTCTACAATTTGAATCGGTAAGCTCCATCGCCGACAAATAAGTTGCACAACGTATGACCTGCTTCGCGTATAGATGGATATCGTTCCGCATCGAGGCCTTGGGGGCTCTGTTTGCCTCTTGCCTTGCTGCATGGCTGGTATATGCTCAGCCTGGTAGCACCGCCTCTAACACTGGTTTCTCTCTGACAATGGCCGTCGGATTCAGTGGCATGATCTTGTGGTGGGTGAGAATCCTCAACGAATTCGAGGTTGCAGGTGCGTGCTGTTGCAACTCTGTGCGAACCTGCACTGATACTCCCTTTCCATTACAGGCAACAGGTATGTCCTAAAGGCTCGAACGGCTGCAACGGCTAACACGTCTGCAGTTTGGAGCGTATCCAACAATACGTCTCCATCGAACAAGAGCCTAAGCCCACTCAGGATGGCGTACCACCGGCCTACTGGCCTTCTAGCGGCGACCTCAAGGTTGAGAAGTTGTCCGCTAGGTATTCTCTGGTAGGTTAACGTGTGAATTCTTACTCGGTCTCCTGATTGCGTTGATGTTCTGTCACTCAGGATGGACCTGAAGTTCTGCATGACCTTTCGTTTGAAATAAAAGCTGGCGAGCGCGTCGGTATTGGTGAGTCCATTCGTCCGGAACATGTCACCAGTCTCTTAACTTCATCGTACAGTTGGCCGGACTGGAAGTGGAAAGGTAGATGGTCTTGCCCATTTCCTCGGGGTCCACCACTAATGTCCCTTAGAGCTCCTTAACGCTTTCTCTGCTCCGGTGCATTCCGACGACAGGCAAGGTCTATTATGATGGAATTCCCACCGACAGCATCAATCTGGACGCTCTGCGCTCGAATATCACCATCATTCCACAGGTGGTGAGTAGGACATATACTCCGACCGTCTCATGAGCTGATGGAATAAATGTAGCCTGAGCTGCTTAGTGGCACCCTCCGTCAAAATCTGGATCCCTTCGACCAATATGATGATGCGACGCTCAACGATGCACTTCGGCACGCTGGCTTGTTCTCTCTACAATCATCCGATGATGAAGGCAGAATAACTCTCGACACTCAGATTTCGAGTGGTGGGGGCAATCTGTCTGTTGGCCAGCGGCAAATATTAGCACTTGCCCGTGCCATCGTCCGACAGAGCAAACTACTCATCCTAGATGAAGGTTCGTTACCCTATTCGCTGCCTAACTCGAGGCGTAATCTAATCCTTCCGTGGCAGCCACGTCCGCCATTGACTATGAGACGGACACTATTATTCAGAAGTCCCTAAGGACTCAGCTGCCCAGTGATGTTACCATCATCACGGTGGCGCACCGCCTGCAAACCATTATGGATGCAGATAAAATTGTGCGTGCTTCGCGGCTCATTCTGGGAGTAAGCTAACCTTCATACTTCTCACAAGATGGTCCTTGATGCCGGTCGCATCGTAAGTCCCCTTACGACTGACATCAGGAGCGTGTACTCATCCTGTATCCTTTCAGATGGAGTTCGGAGCTCCCAGCGAACTACTAACCAACGAGAAGGGATTTCTCCGTGCTCTTGTAGATGAGAGTAACGATAAATTCACGCTCTACGCCATGGCTCACGGCAATGCTGTCAACTCATAATTGCCCTTCGTCCGGAAAAATGGCCTCTGATATTTAGACTCGTTTGTACAGATCTTGCTTGTTGCAATCGTAGTGACATAGACTCACTGATGGTACCACTTCGTTTCCCGTTCACAGTCGTTGGCCCGTTGCCGTCGTCCGTATCTGCATGAGTTCCTAAGTACCTCACTGACAGTAGTGCATTGTTCTGGTATCCCATCCACCACCTCGCCTCTGCCGGGGTTCGCAGCGTGAGTCTGAATCTCTCATCTGAGCCTCGAACTATCAACGATAAACTCAGGGACCCAAGTGGGTGGTAGTCTCCTGTCTTATTTCTGTGGTAGCTGAAGATATGTACCGATGATATGCGATGACAGGCAACAGGAAATGGTGGGACTCTTGCAATCATTGAGATCGTCGTCTCCATGCTGGGTTCCTTTGACGTTAGTTAGGAACCGGCCGGCGCGCAACTTGCGATGTTGCCCAATCCACACGCATCTAGCGAGTTTCTCGTGAGTGGCGCTCAACGTTAAAGTCGGGGCAGAACCACGCCGCATTAACTGCTCTGTATCATGTCCTGCGACATATCCCGCTCGAGTGGACACGGTGTCAATCAGCACACCGGGCTAATTTCCCTGAAACAAGTGCATTTCTTACCGCGTCTCCGTGGGTGTGAATACTATTGTAAAATCGAGCCGAGAAAGGCTGAGGACATATGTGATCCGAACTTGATGAACACTAACCGTATAAATGTCCCTTGCCCTTCTCGTTAGTACTCCTAACACGTTCGCCAGGTATCATAGGCTTTTCTTCAGCTGTTCAACGAAATGAGCCTCCTGACTACGCTGCTCAGGGGATCGCTCTTCCCGGGTACGAACCAACTAAGACGTACGGGATAGGCGACAAGACTACGGACTGCCCACTAGTAGACACGCACCAGTTGAAGGTGCATTTGCGATTACTGCGCGCCTTCCATGACTTGAGAACGTCTGTCCAGAACACAGAGCCTTCCCGAATACCCCCGGGCGCGGAGAGGTTGAATAAGCGCCAGCGGTGGGCATGGTTCCTCCATCTTGCCGTAGAGCGGTGAGTTGAGCCACTCGCCTGGGCGAGGAGCTGACATACGAATCGGCTAGGTTTGAGCGTTGGGTGTTGTCGCTCCCCGCTTCTTACACGTCTCCAAATTGGGCAGCTTCGCATGTTCCCCCGATTGACGTCCTGCTAACATGGCATGCGTACATGCTCAATCCTATGTGAGGCTATATGTATTATTCCCTGTAGGGAATTCACTTATATGTTTCCACAGGTGGTATACTGAGGATGGGCTGCGAATCCGTGAGATCGCAGCCTTGCCGAGGTCTGCTCATACCCCGCTCGAGCTCCTCGTATGGCAACCTATCTTTCCGCTGCTTTCAGCGTCGCTCACGTCCACGTAGGATCAGCTGGGTGATACCTCTACCTACGTCCCTTCCAGATTTCGATTGGACTCGTGGCTAAAGGGCGCGCGGACGCCTTTCGATCCCCTGGAATCCATGTCAGTACTCAGCGACAAAAGGGTGGGTTGCCCCCAATGCGGCGAGGGGCTACTAGTTCGTACGTCGCACAACCTGAGATCCGACATTGTCATCTTAAATGGTGGCCAGCCTTTCTCCTCGAGGATGGGAGCGGTTATGCCCAGCAGGGGTTCAAGATAGAATGTCCGTACTGCTCACTCCGCATCACGAAGGAGACGCTCGGCGTCGCGAAGATTGCTCGAGATCTGGCCCGTCCACAGGACCCGACTGACGGTGCGCTGCTTGCACATCCCGAGGTTTCGGCTATGATGCCGAGTCAGTACCTGGCGTACGTACTACTAGACGCCAGCTGGAGTGCAACTCCCGTAGGACTCACGTGCCGGACTTATTTACTCAGGGGCACGGTACATACACAGTTCCACATCATGAATATTGTTCGAGCCATGAGTGTGAAAGAGGCGCTCTTGCAATCCCCCTCTGCGGTCGCGCTTAACCTGCGCAAGGTGACCCACGAGCGTAAGAGGGCGAGGGCCATCCAGGAGAAGGCGGGTAATTCGTTCGCCGGTTTCGAGGCACTAACCTCGGGGGCTTCGCCGCCTGTGGGCTTGGGTCTATGAGTTGCTATTCCGTATCTATTGTGGATTGTTAATCTCCGTGCTCTCAGTCGGAAGAGGATCATGAATGCTTACGCCGATGACCACATATTCTCAGTCGAGCTCGTTGGCGCAGTGAGTGCGCTTCCTTCGTCACTGTACGATCCTGACATTAATACCGCCTACTCAGGTCTTGCGTCAGGAGTCGTTTATAGACAAGATGGTCAATCTTGGCTGGACGGATCCTACCTACTTCGAGGCGCGGGAAGATGAGATTGCTTTGCACCATGCCGCAGCGCGATATCACGCGTGATTCATTCCACATATGAACCACGCAAACATGATCTCACCATCAGCTTACCGATAGCTTTCTTGATTTAATGGCTACCCCTCCGTTTGAATACTACGTCCCGACATTAGACATCGACCTTGCTTGGCATACACATCAGTTGTACGCCGACCGGTATGCTTCAGACTGTAGGAAATATATGTCCCGCTTCGTTGACCAGTGAGTGTCATATTTTTCGTTGGTAATACCTGTCATACTGAATCTGATCTGTGAACGATATTCAGTGATGACAAAGTCGCGGAGAGCCTCCTGTCAACGGCGTTCGATACCACCTGTCGAACTTGGAAGGTGGTTCAAGCAATCTCGACTGTGGCTCGACGCTGACTATATCCACAGTCTCGTTTTGGCATACCCTATGTCCATTGCGGATGCCCGCTCCCCGGGGACACCATTGGTGCCCGCGTCTCCCATCTGCGCAACCGCACACTACATCAGCTCGTACACTCCGAGCCGCCATCACACTCGGACCTCGTTCCGGGAGCAGACAGCGATATCGCCTGCGCAGGGACGCACCCTAGCGACCATAACGCAGTGTGCGTGCTGGCAGAAGGTGAGGCGCACCGGGAGGCGTGGAAGCAGAAGGTCTCCCAGCGTCGAGACAAGGCGGGGGTGCAGAAGGGGAAGATGGATCGGAGGGCGTGGGAGAGAGGCGCTGGGCATCATATACCTTTCTTGGTACCCTTGCCCATGGACCCTCCAGCGCCTTGCGTGGCGACCAACGCCAACGTCGTGGAGGGCGGGACAGCGGGATGCGCGACAGTGAGCTCAGGCGTTCCTTGAAAGAATCCCTTGTCTTACAACATGAATAAGGGCATGGCTGATTGCGCCGTTGGTGCGTCCGAAGAAAGAAGCTTAATCGGTGGTTCGCTTGGTGCAGCTGGTCACTGGCTGCTTGCACTCCCGTATTTTAGTCCGTGTAGGGGCGGCGCTAATAGTACTCAAGGGGGTGGATGGGATGGAAACGCATTCGGTAGCTTCTGATATGCTCGGAATTTCTGTTACCGCTGTCCTGAGTGTCATTGGGTGCTATCCTGGGCAGTGTTTAATAAAGTGTCCGCATTGTGTCCCACCATAGAGCCGCAGATATAGGTACAACACTGAGCGGTCCAAAAACCAGTGGTCATTCCGAGAAGCGCACATGGAATTAATTAAATACTAGAGGTCCATGTATTGCGGATCTAAGGTAGGCATGACTAGAAATCTATACTGTAGGTTACTCATAAACCCGATAACCAAACAAGGCAGAAATAATAGGAAGCTAGAAGCTACATGTAAGGGTGAACAACAACAAGGCGGCGCGAGAAGCGAACGAGTATGGGGTGACATCAGGACGGATTATGTCGGAAGTGTACAATGCCGGGATGAGCAGCACCGGAATAGTGATACATCGTTGAGGGGAGCGAATCTTGCGATATCGTATCCTCCTCAACAACTCAGGAGGAGGCGTCCTCGAAGAATCGGAGTAAAGCGTCGGTCACGAGTTTCGGATGGGTAAGCGTCAGATCATGGGGCCCGTCCTCTATCGTGACTAGCTCCGAGTTCGGCAGGAGACCCTGCATAACAGAGGAGTATTTGTAAGGGACGACTTTATCGGCGGTGCCCTTAGGGTTAAGGTCAGCGTTCTCGATTACTAAACACGTATGAGAAGGAGACCTACCCATACCAGGAGCACTTTGCGTGCCGAGCGACCGAGGGTCTCGACAGCTGGTTTGAGACCTCGAAGTGGACCCGCGCGGAGGGACGAGGCGAGCGCGGGATTGTAACCTGGTAGGTACGCTGATTGGATCCGCACGAGCTACGCGGCGTGAGCGATATGGCCGTGGTTTACCTGGGGACGTGCTTACCTCTGCGATGGGATCCGTGTCGGAAGTCGAGTTTGCTAATCGGCGCAGGTAAAACTATCAAGAACGTTAGTTTGCGTAACGTCGGGAGGATATCGTATGACGCACTCGGAAGGGTGAGCTGGAGGTGACCGCTTGCAAAGCGGGGGAGGACATGAATTTCATGGTACGTGATATATCGCTCGTCTGCAGTAAATTCAGTGCCGCTCAACCGAGAAACGGATAAGACGTACATCCATAAGGCCAGCTGGACAGACGAGGGCAATCTTGTCGTCTACTAAATCAGGGAAGGTAGCTGTGAAAGCGGCGGCGATTCCTCCGCCCTGGACGCAAGATTACGTGCCAGTATTCTCTCGGGAATTCGTTGGATCTTACCATTGATACACCGGCAATGTAAGCTTTATCCCATTTAACATGCTGCATCAACAACGCGAGCTGCGTCGTGTACAGGGCTGTGTCATAGGCCGTCTGGGGTGCGTCGGAGTATCCTCGTCCATACAGGTCTGGGAACAGCATAGGAAGAGAGTTCTCATATTACGCAGGCGGAAACCACGCACCAAAGAGTAGGACACGGAACCCGCGTGCCGCTAATTCTGGCGCCACATCCTTCCATATAATCGCAGGGATTGAGAACCCGTGTATAAAGACGATCTTATCAGATTTTGAGCGCGTGTTCTCACAATTCAATCCGTTGGGGCGCAGCTGACCTTCTTGCCCGTCTCCGGGCCAAACACCCAGTACCGAATCTGCATACGTGTCGCAATCGCGCCGTTCAGCGTCTGCACCCACTCGAAGATGCGCGTCGACGTACCCTGCCGTACGGAAGGTCAACATATTGCCCCCCTTCGTAGAAATCGGGCGGGTAGATACTCCATGACCGGCTGGACGGCGGCAAACTGGCGAGAGACGGATAGACGTGGAATGACTGGGGCAGACGCGGAAATTGCGCAAAGAAATACGCCGTAAGCAAGACCGAGGGCAGGACGACCAGAGAAAACGTCAAGCAGTGATATGTGTTGCCCATTATTGGCCGAAGACCAAGAAATGAACCAAAACCAGAACTCGACCAGATGGACGCCGAAATGAAGGCGGTCGCACAAATACGGATTCAAGGCAGCGGTGGCGTGTGGACGGCTCACGTGCAGCTTTCCGTGCACGTGATGCCCACGGCGCGTTGCGAGTGTTTGGCGTCGGCGCAAGCGTCGCCCACATTTCCCAGAACCACGAGGACGCTGTGGCCGCCGCCCCTGCCAGCCGCCGCCATGACGAACAACGAGGCGCCGCCACTAGAGTTGTCGGACATCATGCACCCGTTATCGCCCTCGCCTGCGCCTCTGCCTCCTGAAGCACCGCAAGAGCCGCCTGCTGAGCCGCCGCCTTCATCTGTGAATCATGCGGCGGCACGGACTTCACGTAGTCCGTCCCCTGAACCTCTGGATCATATTGAGTTCCAGGAATTGAAGCAGAAAATCCGGAATATGGGCTTGCTGGACCGAGGTTCCGCTGACTTGACTCCCAGAGAGAGGGAACTGGCCACAATAGTGAGTTCCAAACGTCAGCGTTCATATTTGATCCAGAGACGATCCCCGAATATCAGGTATTGCGGCTCACCTCAATGACGTATCCAGACTCCTCCCAGTTAGTCAGGCAGGCTGAGACTATTGCCCACTTGACCCGGCAACGGGATTTTCTCTTACGACAAGCTGAAGAGGAACGCATCAGATGGGAGGCAGAGAGGGAGGGCTGGGACCGGATGGCAGAGGCTCTCATCTCGAATCGCAGTAGAGGAAACCATCCCACTTATCGCGAAGAGGTACGTACGCTTGTCCCGCCAGAATGCCAGACATGCTTCAGGGAAAGTTATCTCCCGTTATCTTGCCTCCGTATGTTTTCGCCTGTGATCGATGGTGACAGACTGTGCCCTTCGGGTCAACGGCTGCCACGGACATTACTCTGGCCCTGCTTCTCAGTCTTTTCAAGTTTTATGAGTTTGCTAAAGTCGTCCGTACCTTCCGTTTATTGCTAACAGGAGCTAGCTCGAGAAGTACACAACCTTGATTCCGACGCTAAAGCCTTGAGGCAAAAGGTGAGACTGGTACGTTATATGAGGGTTTTCGCTCACCCCAAGATCAATAAGCTTGAAGGCGCCCATCTCCGTATACAGCAACTGCAGAACGAGCTCACAAGTCTGCGTCCCATTCTACTGATGGAGCCACTTACCTTGCCAGATGCTCCTGCCCAACCGAAACCAACCCGTAAGCCCAAACAGAAGAAACAGCCTCCTCCATCACCTATTCAGTCCGATGCGCACCTATCTCAAGATGAACGCACTGAGGATGCGGAAACGCATGATATGAACGATAACGTGACCGCCACACCCAATGTCAAGGGTAAAGGTAGAGCGGACCACTACAGACGAGAGACACAGTCGTTACTACCATCGCTCATGCCCCAGTCGGCGGCAAAGGCGAAGAAAACCAAAGGGCCAAAGGGTAGAGATGTGGCAGGTATAGCAGGCCCGTCCACATCCGCCGGTAAACCTTTACTCGCAGACGCGCGAGCCGAGCACCTCCTCTTAGCTGCGCGGAAAGTGGGCCGCGAGCGTGCTGGCATAATGGCAGGCATCACGCGCAAGCTCGAGGCCGAGGAGAGGGAAAGGGAGAAACAGCGCAAGAAGGAGGAGGAAGCCAACGCGCGCGTCCAAGCCACACCGAAGACGCCCAGACGGACCACCGCCGCGAACACGACGACCACCGCGCACGTGACGCCCGCCACAATGCCACACATGAACTACCACCAGCAGGCGTACGCGTACCTGCCGATTTCGTTCACGGGCACGCCTGCGGGGCCGGTGCTCGTGCCGATCGCGCCTGGGCACTTCCCGCACCTGCCGCAGACGCCGACGACGTCCAGGACGTCCGCGCGGACGCCGTCGACGTTGTCGAGGCAGCAGTCGTCGGCCACGCCGCACACGCCGTTGCAGTCGTTGATAGACGCTGCTGCGCATGTGCAGGGGAACGAAGACGAGCAAGGGCCTTCGACTCCGAGTGGGAGGAATATGCGCACTCCGCGTCCTGGCGCGTATGGGCAGGTTCGCCCGCTGCCTATCATGGAACTTCCAGAGTCTCCAGTACCTAAACGCAGGAGGATGGCCGCTGCTTCGAGCACGGCGAGCTCTTCGAAGACGCAGTCTACGCCTAGCGCAAGCCATGATCGGCCTGAGAATACAACACCTGCGTCGCTTACGAGGGAGAGCTCTGGTCTGGATCTGTTGGCGAACCAGGCCGTGATAAATTCCAGTCAAGGCCGGAAGGACAAAGGGAAGGGTAAGGAACAGGCCTCTCAAGGCACAAATGATCCCAAGAATGGTCCCAGAAAACGGGGGCGACCAAAGGGGAAGGGCAAATACAGAAGCGACATCATAGTCGTCTCTCGTACACCGACACCAGATATTTCCCCGGAGTCGGAAGAGGACGCCCACGACTCTGCGACCGAAGTCGAGCGGCTCACGACGTCCGGCGTACATGATGACGAGGTCGGCGACGGCCTGAATGGCTCCAGCGGCGTGAGTGCCCCCAATCCATCAGGTGTCCCAGGGGAGGTTGCGACACCTGCGTTGGCACCGCCCATCACGCTGGAGCGGTCGCGCAGCGAGGACGGGCTGGAGTCGGCTGCTGAGTCGCCGCGGAATAGGATGTTCCTCGTTCCGAGCACCCAGCTTTTTTCGCGCCGATCATCGTCAATACCGCCCCGTTTTATGCGAATGCCTCGTGCGGGAGCATCCACGGATGTCAATGGGGATAATGAGAATGAGGAGGAGAGAGATGAGCTCGCCAATATGGACTCTTCACCTGGTATGCAGGCCTTCATAGTCTTTTTACCGCTGTTTCTGATCATCTATGACTGTACAGAATAGCTCGAGTGTCACGAGGGGCTTGATTGATGGTAAAGATATAATGCACATTCCATGCAACGGCGGGGGCTAACTTTCCGGTTCTAGGCCAGGGAAAATAGAAAAATATGTGAACCGCGAGGGCCAAGCCACGCCCCATTAATGATGCTGGTTCTCCAACGAAGGGAAATAGGAAGTGTCTCCACAGGTCCTCAACCATTGAAACGCGATACCACCCAAGGTCTGACGTCTTGCTCGATATATCTATTGCTATAATATCAAATCTTGTATTCTATTCTTGTATCCATGTCTCGTCCATGGCAATGCTACTTCACTTTCGTTTTAGGCTTCAATGGGGCTATTCTGGTGGACCTACTCCGTCTGTCAGACGTCATTGTGTCGTCTTTATGGATCCATGGACCCCTTGATTGATCGCATTGTCTAGCGGCTGGTTCGGAACACCCTAGCCCAACGCAGCGCTCAGGCTACCGGGGCTGTAGTACGGCCTACAGTAAGACCCGACCCCTGCCCTGTATATCGGTATGATAAGGTCGAGAGTTTCTTGCCCTGACATTTCAGAGTAGGCCTGACACCCCTGACACGGCAAGTTCAAACAAAACCAAAACTGCACATGCAGCCCTATGGCATAACTAACTCAGGTGGCTAACTGTTATTACATCCCAGATTACCCACTGATTGGTTATGCAGCTGGAACAAGACCATGATTGAGATATCAAATGGAGCCTCCATGCACTGCATTTCGTCGGTATGTGTGCAGGTGATCAGGCCACACGCCGGTCACCTACTACGACCTTGGCGCTTGCCCGGAGTGGCTATATATAAAGCGACTCCCCTTCCCTATTGTCTTTCATGGCGACGACGGAAGATCCACCGCCGTATGCAACCGTAAGGCAAGTACTGTATTGCTCGGGCTTTGTGGGTGTACCGACTGGCAATGTTATAACTCTAGTGATGACGTGGGTCCGGCTTTGGAATGTCAAGCCAGCAGCGAGGGGACTTCGGCAATCCCACTTCCCACTCGGACTTGTACGCACCACTCCCCACTCATCACCGCTTCCGAGGCGCTAATAGGACCTAGCGGAAGATACTCGAGTCCTGCATCCATATTACATGACCAATACGCTTGGATATCGATGGGCGACGCTGAAAATATGGAGTCGCTTATCAGGCCAAGAAGGTCTTCCTTTATATCATGATGGGGACATGCTGCAAGGGGAATTAGAGCTCAACATCAAGCATGAAGAACGAGTAAAAGAGATCTCTGTTATGGTAAGCTCGTCTACTTGCACCTGTTCTTCCACTCAGTATCGCGGGAAGATAGACTGCCGCATATCGAGTAACGTATTTCTGGAAATGAAACGAACTCTTTGGTCGTCTTCATCCGACCGATGTGGCACCTTCAGCGGACAATACGTATGGCCATTTTCCTTCGTAATCCCCAGGAAAGCATTCCTCCAATTGGATGGTGACATTCGGCGATCTTTTCTTCTTCCACCTACCTGTTATGACAACACCAAGGGATGGGAGGTCCAGTATGAAGTCCAGCTGACTTTTGACAGGGATCATTTGTTACGTCCAGACGATAAGTAAGCAGGTTAGATCTTGCTGGCTATCCTTATTTAGTTGTGGATGCAGACTTGTCGCTCCAGTCGAATTAATGCCGCTTACTGGATTACAAGACAGGCCGGCGCTAATACAGCCCACATGCCCAGGGGATCCACCATTTCTGGGATACGGTCTTGACCCAAACGGCTGGAGCGCGCCGGAATCTACTCTCGTCGTGGGCACGACGGTGACTGGCAGACCCATCGCTGTCACATGCAAAGTGAGCCGCAATCCTTCACATCAGCTTTGCGTGTTTACAGCGGTCTCAGCTCCAGGTTGAAAATCCGGCGAGTTACACCATGATACCTTCGTGCTTGCGTTCCCACTTCTTACCGAGTTTTGTAGCTCTGCTATGTCAGAGGTTCGGTCATTCGGTGTATCTTGACCGTCGAGACGGACGATCCGCTGGTACTCGACCTTCTAACGTCTGAGCATGCCCCACAGGTGAAGTTGATGAGAAAATTGGGCTTCGAGAAAGATCAAGCCCTCCATAGTGGACTCGATGACCGTCCTCGCAGTATTCCGGAGGACCAGGTTAACATTGTATCCGTTACAAAGATCGAGAGCGCTGCGTGGTGGAAACCGGATGATAAACCAACCCACAATCAAACCAGATGTACGCTCAACGGCGAAATCTTGGTCGCGGACGACCTTACCCCAAGCTGTTTCTTTCCCGGATTCGTCGTGCTGGTGCGTCATACTAACCCTATAAATTGCATATTGCTCAGATGCTTGCAGTACGAGGTAGCCATGTACCCCTTTCTAGCATCCGAATTCTCTTCTGCAGGTGGTCGTGATACTCCATTAATTCGCCAGAAAGTGGACATAGTCCCTCAGCACGGCCCGGGCCGTAGCGGGCAAATGCCTCCATCCTATGCATCACTCTCCGGACCCCAGCGAGATACTCGAAGTAAAAGGTCTCGTGTGCGTCTTCCTGGAGTCCTCAATGCGGCAAGGCCCCTGCTGCCCGGCACGAGCGTGATTCCACCCAGGAGACGTTTGACCTACGACATCGCTGGTGCCGTGTCACCATGATCTGCATTGACCACCTTCTTCCCCGTAACGATGTGCATAGATAAACTTAGTCTACCAGAACGTACCGTTCATCGCCGCAATACAACAGTAATTTCACATAGCTATATGGACTGTGGCAGCAATGTGGCAGAGAGCTAGCGTCCGAAAGCCGCCGAGGCCCGACACAGTACCTGAAGCCGGGAACAGCCGAGCTGTATGTAACTGTGGCTCAGGCTTCCAAGCCGCAAGGTCCACTTCGACCGGATTCCCTGGCGACCATAACTCACCAACGAAAATGCCTTGATTGATAATGGGACGACGGAACACGACAGTACACGACGTTGCCGCCCTTCGCGTTCATCCTGACGGCACACGGGTACCTTCGTCTCTACCGGCCAAAGCTCAAGATGCTGTAAACGCTGGGGACACTTTCTCGCGTGGTCTTCGTCCGCGAATAGCGAAATACACTGTGCAGGATACGCGAGGGAATCTCTTCGCGAGAGATGCTGGTGGACTGGGACAAGTGCCTCGCAGGTTGCGTGCGGCAAGGACAGAAGAGGAAGAGGGTGAATCGTCTGAACTCGATCGAAGTCTGGTCGAAGCGAAAGCACATGGGATTGAGGATGGTACTACGCCGGGCGGAGACAATGGCTCCCGCGGCAAGAAACGTGCTGCTCAGGAAGTGAAGGACAGGAGAGCGAAGAGGCGGAGGGAATTCGCAGAAGATTACAATTTCCTGCCAGGTCTTTCGCCTGTTTCTGGCACGTCGCGCAGTCAACCGTCTTCCCAGGGAATTGTCACGACAGACGTCGGATATAAGGCAACACTTGACAATGCGCAGGGTCGCGATCCTCTTTACAACTGGGCAATACCTTCGTCGGTCAGTAGCTGAGGCCTCCTTTTCTCGATTGGGTCTGACCTGCAACTGCAGGATCTGCTGAAAATTATACATCACTTCGCTTCAGTTCATTACTCTGGGAAAGGTCAACTGTTTGACGCCTCAAGAGAAGCAAGACTGATCAAGAAAATTAGGAGAATGAAAAGGCTCCAGGCAGCGGAGGCGGACGATGGGTCAGATACTCGGGCCAATTCATCTTCCCCTGAAATCAGTACAATGCAAGGTGGAAATATCCAAGAGAGTGAAGAAAGCGAAGGGAGCTCCGAAGGAGACGGCGGGAGCGGCGATGAATCCACCGGTTCCATCGCGGAGACTCGCCGCGACGGGCCTTCATCTCAAGCAAATTCGAAGCACAAGACTTCTCGCCCCAAGAGACATCGTCGGGGTCAGGCCCAGCTACGGAGAGACATGTACAAGGCGTTTGACGGCAGCGCTTTAGTAGCGCTTGGTATGCTTGTGCAAGAACACGTAGCAAGTCTCGTCGCTCCTCACATCCCAGAGGAATGGGAAGAAGATATGGAGAATCACAATAACAACACGGACGCTAACGAGGACTCAAGATCGCGGAAAAGAGGGCAAAAGAAAAGCACGCCGCGCCGCGGTCTTGAGCAGGTCCACACCAGGAAGACGCCTGCGGGCGGCAGCGTAACTGCCAGTCCAGCAGCCCGCGATGAAAATTCGGCAACCCATGATACGCCAGAAGAACACACGCAGTCTGACAGTGACGAGAGTGTCGGTAATTTGTTCGACGGCGGCGGCGAGGAGCCAGTCTTGGCTCCGGACAACTCGGATGACTCCGACTACGTTCCATGAATTGCTGGCATGCCAGTGTCCTTTTGATGGATTTGTCTGAGACGTATAGAACGGAGTGTGTCGCACTTGGGACAGGATGAATCACGTCCCGAGACACAGCATCATTTCCACTGGCAGATGATACTTCATCGGACGCAAATGCAAGATGATTCCTGCGCCGTTGATATACTGCCTCGTACGTCGGTCCTCTCAGACCCTTGCATCATGGCGTTGACCAACTTGGGCTGTAGATGTACAGATAAAATCCGCACGTCGTGATCAGACATCACCGTGTGATGCAGAGTTTTCCATGTACATCGGGGTCAAGTTCCTCGCAGCCGGACTCAGTCAAATACTGAAGACGTCTCTGTGCTACTGGCGGCGTCGATATTTGGGATCAACCAGAGCGGAACTATGGCTCCTTGCAATCCCGCGTATCCCACCTCTCATGTATAGCCCCGACGACAAGTCTGGTGTTGCCTACTTCAGTACCTCGACAGCCCCAATAACGAGCCATTGGGGGGAGCCTGCTTTGAACGGATTGCTATATTGTATCTGTACTCGTGGCGGGTGAAGGGAGCCTGTAGCATAGCTGAAGGCACAGGATCTCCTGGAATTTTGTCATTGTAGCAGACCGGGGTCGAGCAGCTCGCCGATACCGGTATTTATGAAACTTGCCTCACTTCTCCCTGGACCTGCCGCAAGAGTGAAATGCAAGATAGTGTCGCTGGTCAGAGCAGCAGTCGATTCCTCGAAGCTGTGATGTTTCATAATCCGACTGAGCTATGGCTATATTGGTGTGGCCAGTGTAAATGGTATCGAGCAATGATTACATTATTACATATAAGTTGATGGGTACTCGCGTTTCGATGATCCTTCAGGACTGTAATTCCTTTCCTGCCTCTCGTCTTATCATCAGATATGTGTTCGGAAGTGCCCATCTCAATTCGGGCCGATGAATTGGTACAGAATCCGCCGGACAAGACCAGACAGATACTGCGGGTCGTTCTAGAAAGCAACATGAGCACAAAGGCCAGGCCGTAACACACTAAGCACATCAGCGGACGAACCTGATAGATACTCATGACCATTCCCATACCGAGTGCCGTCAGCTATTCCACGGCCAATCAGCCTATACCCGAAGAACCCATGCAATCCACCACTCACCAGCGGCTCGCCAAATTTCCCCGTCTTGAACACGAGGCCCTTACCCCGCGCCATCACCCACGCGCTTTGCAGTCCCTTGGGCAGGACGTACATCGCCAGCTCTCCGCGACGCCTCTTCTCTTCAACGAACAGCGACAACCCCGCAAGGAGGCCGCCGAGCCAGAATGACGGCTTCGAAATGAGCATGTTCAGCAGCCACTGTGGGATGGGTGAGGAGGGTCTCGAAGATAGTGATGAGTACATCCAATGCTTGAAGCAGAAAAACGCTGCCAGCGACAGACATTAGTATGTCCCTGCCGCACATACATGGTACCCTACCTTGGTAAATCAACACAAACGTCCCCAAGAACGCCGAACTGCGTGTTGTCCCCCAACCCGCCCTGAGAAGCATATGCTTGGGGTCCTTCATGAACGCCGCCCGCTTGAACAGCAGCATGGGGATAAAGTGCAGTGCGCCGTAGATCGGGAGCATCCACTTGAATACATCCATAAAACGTGGAAGGGGCAGCCACATGCACGAATCGATCATCGGGTGGACGGCCTCACATGGACCGAAGTGGGGACCGTACGAGGGCGAGGACGATGTCGCGCTCTTGTAGAGATCAAGGAGAACGGTCCGGTTGTGTGGGGTAACGTCCTAGCTCAGAAAATCAACAAAAGATGGGAGACGAAGGTCGAACAAGACTTACGTCTCGGCGAAGGATGCCTTCGAGATCGGCAATGTTAAATTTGCCGTCCCTGACGAGATCTCGATTCATGCGGATGGCTCCTGGAGGTGTCATGGACGCTGCTTCTATCCTGTCTCGGGAAACTCAGCAGAACCGGTGGAATCGTAGAAATATCGCACACCATTTGTTGTAAGAGTGTGGAAGGGTGTCGGGTCGGAGGAGGAAGCCGTACAAGATCTGCCCACAGCTGAGATACTCGAGTGATTAGCTCCAATTGAGACAGATTCGCAGGGAACACACCATAAAGAAAACACGATGACGTCCCCGTGGGGTACACGGATCCCTCGCTTCGAGGTAAAGGCATTATACGAGCCTTGCAGTCCTCTCACGAACATCTGCTGAGCAACAGCCACTCGATTCGCCCGTTTTTCGAACATGACTGCAACTGCACCCGCGATCGAGCCGGCAGCAATGGCATGCCAGCGTCGCGTCTGCTTCCTGATCAGCACCTGCTGGGCGCTCGCGCTCAGGGATAGCCGCGGCCGTCGCTCGGACAGCATAGGGCGTCTCGGCGTCATGGCCAGAGGGGTAGCGGACCCGGGGGTGATCGGGGTAGACGTTCCAGATGCCTCCAAGTCGTCCTCCTCTTCCAGTGCAGACTCCCTGAAGGACAGGCGGCGGGAATGCGTGGGTGAGGGCCGCAATATAGGTAGCGCATTCAATATGAACTTGTAGAGAAAGACGAAGGAACCGAACATGGCCGTGAAGCGCAAGGTGTCCGGGCCAAAGATCGCGGTGCGCACATACGATAGCCATAACTTCCTGTGGGAGGCATCAAACTGAGGCTGCACGGTAGGAAGGACCGAGTGTTCACCGACCTGGACAGTCTCCTCAGTCTGAAGGCTAACAGGAAGAGATTAACCCCTGCCCGGATATTGAATGCGAGGGCACCAGCTCCTGAAGTTGGTCCAGGTTGGCACACATTCAGAAACAGAAGATACACGCGAAGGAAACGGAACACGCACTCATCCCCCCTCTGCCGGCGTGCTCTAAGCACTCCCACAAATCATCCACTTCTGCCACGGGCTCCCCTCTGTCTCTCCAGACCATCTTTCTCGCTTCACTAAGCCGCTCTTCATAGTTTGCCAAAGCAACTAAGTTCTCGAAGGATTGTATCGCGCGTTTAGGGGCCATTTGGATGTAGGATGGAGGTCGCTTGTTATATCTCGGCCGGCTGGGACCACCAGCCTCAACGTCCGCCATGGCCGGGGTAAAGGTGGGTGGGAGGTACAGCCGGTACTGACCCCGTCAGCGGTTTTCCCCAGACAAGCAATGTGCGGGGTTGGGGAACGCATAGCCGCCGGTTGTCACGAGAAGGCGCAACGAGGCATTTATCACGAGCTTACACAGTACAGTAGAATGATCAATGACGTCGAATGCTTATACCTAACTACATATAGACGGCATCGGGCGACTGACTGCACGGAAACTCAGGTCAAGAGACATGCACACAGGTGAACTCAGACGGAGGAAAGCAAGTGGCATTTTGTACTACGAGTAGACAGGAAACGCAGGTGCCATATAGTGGTCGGCTAACCTAATAGTGAAAAGGAGTCAGCATGCGCTGTAACGCTCTCTTAGACCAAGCAAATAGTCAGACAAAGTTATAATGATTCCGGATAGACTGTTATCCTCAGTGGACGAGTCCTCCGTCGAGGGAGTCTGTATTGTCATCCCTCTGGCCATATGCAACATTACTCACCTAGCGGTTCTTGAAGTACTCAAGGAGGACGTGGAGACCCTCGCTCTCAACACCGTAGTCCTTGACGACCACGCAAGAGCATCCGACAACCTTGCGGGGGTTGCCCTCCCTGTCAATCTTGCACAGGCCCGCCCACGTACCGAGGACCTTGGCGTCTCCGACCTTGATCAAGTTAATCTTGTGCTCGGCACAGAGAGCCTCGATGAGCTTGATGTACTCGGCCTCGGTACAGGTCTCGACCAGCACACACAAGTGCGCTTGACGCTTGTCGAGGGCCTTGGCGCATTCGCGCAGACCCCGAGCCAGACCATCGTGGACAAGAGCGTTCTTCAGAACTTGCTGTGAAGGGGGAAACGATGAGGCCTGCGGGCAGGGCAAACAGACAGCAACACACCTGAAGAGCGTCCTCCACAGACATTCTGCCCTTGGGAGCATCGGTCGCGGTGACCTCAACCTCAGCCTCCGGGGCGTCGACTTGAATTTCATCTCCAGCGTCAGACATCCTGAGTACAGCGGTTAGTGGACATCGTCCGTGAGGGCTGCACACGCACTTTTATTGGGATTTATGGGGCCTGTGCGATGTCTTCTTCCGCTATCGTTGATGTGAGGAAAATTAGAGTTTGGCGACGCTAGCCCGTATAGCAGACGGCATTGAACTCCGCCGGGAGAGGCCGAGGCGGATGTCAGCGGTTCGATCCTTGCCGCAGGCTGTGGCACCGCAACGTTTGCACTACTTCTAAGTAACTTGTGGCATACACCCATGCACCTTACGACGCGTCAGCGTCAAGCTCACTATAACCTTCAGTGCAAACAAGACGAGACTCGGCGCTAAGGCGGGGTCACACCTGATTAAACCTGTACCGTCTGCTACCCTTGAGGTCTATGGCGCCCTGTCACCTTGTCAAAGCATGCCGCTGAGACACAAAATCTAACCTTCTTTCCAGTAGCTCGTTCACCCTCTTTCCCCGCAGATCTCGCGCGCCTGAGCTGGTGAATCATAAAATATGTGATCATGCGTCAAACTTGCAATCCATCACTGATGCGGGTGTGTGCAGGCATTACAGCTATCCATTTTCGTCTGTAGTATGAACTCAAATAGTAAGACTGCCTGACAAACAGAAAGCTGCCGACCAAATGCCCTATCCCCTGGCATCGCAGATGCTTGGGGCGGGCAGACGAGGAAGACGAGATCACCGTATGTTCACCCACGAGTGCTAGCAGATATTTTTGGATTCCTGGGTACGTCGGACGCTTCAAGGGCTTGTGGGTCCATGCTCCACAACCCGGCCGAGGACTTGCGCAAACCTCGGCTTCAAAGATTTGAGGCCCGTAAAAGAGAGCCTGAATGTTACAGCTGGACACGGCAGAGTATACTGATCACAAGAGTCAAAATGTCAGCTGACAACAAACCGACTCAGAAGTCCGCTTTGAAAGTCATCATGGTATGCAATTATCTACAGCAGACCTATCCAACGCACTCTAACGTAGGTATAGGGTGCCATGACCTTTGGCGAGGCGGCCTTTGAGCAGGCGCGAGTCACCGACGTGAAGGAGGTCGCCGCCATACTCGACGTCTTCCAGGCGCATGGCCATTCCCAGGTAATAGTTTCCATTGACCCCAAAGAGTAATGCACCGCATTAACGAGTTACCGGCTATAGGTCGACACTGCCCGGCTTTACTGCAACGGCACCAGCGAGGAATATCTTGGGAAACTCGACTGGCAGAAACGTGGCCTCGCAATGGACACTAAGCTGTATCCCACCGCTGTGCGTACCGAGCCACCCGTCGTTGGACGGGGGCAAGTACTCACCTAGGTGCTACATTATGCGTTCCGGCTTGCAGCATGGGCCGACGCTTCCAGGCTTCCCCTTGATATCCCATTCTCCGGAGGCAAGTAGTCCCTGAATTTATTGAGAATTAAATTACTTCATTTACACCCTCGCCCAGGATCTCCGCAAGCACTTGATGGCGTCTCTCTAAGCGCTTGAGACAGAGTCTGTATTACGGCGGTGGATGTGAAACACCAGTCACAACTCACCGTGCATCACGTTTAGCAAAATCCACATATTCTACCTGCACGGCCCCGACCGTCAGATACCATACGAGGTCACACTGAAAGCCGTCAACGACCTCTACAAAGAAGGGTACTTCGAGCACTTTGGCATCAGCAACTATATGGCGTATGTCTTCTCTCACTTTCGGGGCTTGGCTATATATCCCTGACCATTATCACATTAGATGGGAGGTGGCAGAGATCGTTCAGATTTGCAAGGCCAGTGGGTATATCCAGCCTACCGTATATCAAGGCATATATAACGCCATTCATAGGTCAGTTGTACCGAAGTCGTCTGGATGCATCGCCTGCTCATCACCATGTTATAAATCCTGTCAGAGGCGTAGAGCCAGAATTGTTCCCGTGTCTACGGAAGTACGGAATGAGCTTCTACGAGTACAACCCACGTGAGTATTTTTCTGACACCAGGGGACACCCCACTCATCATCCCATACTCCAGTGGCCGGAGGATTCTTCACAGGTCGGTATACCCGAGACCAGCAGACCGTCGAGCCTGGCTCGCGATTCGATCCGAACAAAGCGCAGGGAAAGGTAACAGTTTCGCGCGGTTGTCATCATACACGTCTCCTTGCTAAGCATCCCTGGTACTCCCAGGGATACCGCTACAGGTACTGGAACGATGCGACCTTCGACGCGCTCGAGTCTGTCAAGGCCGTCGGCGAGAAGCACGGTCTGAGCCTCGCTGAGATCGCGCTGCGCTGGGTGTCACACCACAGTTTGTTGAAGCGCGAGCACGGCGATGCCATCTTGATTGGGGCGTCCAGCGTGCAGCATATCGAACAGGTTGGTCGCCTGTAGCATGTTTCGCATCTTATTCAATGACTGTCCTTCCTGTCGTGAATATGACAGAACTTGATTGATCTCGAGCAAGGCCCCCTTCGTGAGTACTCCGGCCGCCTTCCTGCGCAGAGGGGTGATGACTGAGAGAGGTACTGCTATTTCAACAGCGGACGAAGTCATCAAGGCTTTGGACAATGCTTGGGCTGCTGTCAAGGGAATAGCTACGCCTTACTTCCATTGAAGGCGGATTTGTTGGCAGATCATAGATAGCAGGCCTTCACCCTTGTGCCGTGCCGGGAGCCAGTGAGAATCCGGAGTTCTTGAAGCGAGGAAGCCTACGCGATTCCGCGGGCCAGCGTTGAGTCGAATATACCGGGTCATGAGTGTACCCACTATGTTCTTATGGATCTCCCACGCACAGTTAACAGATCGCGATAGCTATTCCGCACAACGCAAGACCGTAACTGGCTAATGGATGAGTACATGATAGCTAAAATCATTCGAACCTTCCTCTGCATTCACACCCAGCTAACCGAGGACATCCGCTCATTCGCCGAGGGACTGCCCTTCAGTGGAAGTAAGGAGTAGCCTTGCCCTTGAGACACGCCCAAGCCTTATCCAAAGCTTTCACGACGTCCTCCGCTGAGCACGTTTTCACATTAGCACCGCCCACCAACCGACCATGTCTGACCAGTCTACTCACGAAGCGGGCCCTTCTCGAGGCCGATCAAGTTCTGTCACATCCAAAAGCCAATCACGCTTCTTGTTAGTGAGAGGGGGGGGGGTGGCAGGGAGCATCAGCACACTTACCTGCTCGATATGCTTCAGGCTCGACGCCCCGATCAACACCGAGTCCCCATGCTCGCGCTTCATGAGCCTGTGGGTGCGACACCCAGCGCAGCGCGATCTCCGCGAGGGTCAGCCCGTGCTTGTCGCCGACCGCCTCGCCGGACTCGAGCGCGTCGAAGGTCGCGTCGTTCCAGTACCCTTTTGTCGCACGATACTCTCCGTGAGAGCGCCATTCAAGCGGGTGTGAGGGTAAGGCCTACCTGTGGCGGTATGCCTGCGGGAAGGGGAGAGGAGATTCGAATAAGGGGGGCCAACAGGGTATCAATGTAGAGGTGCATTACCCTGCCCTGCATGCTGCTCGGGTCGAACCGCGCGCTGCGCTGGCCGTCCTGCTGGTCGCGGGTGTACCTCCCAGTGAAGAATCCACCCGCCACTGCGCGTGAGCAGGACATCCGCCATGGACTCGGAGAGCACCTGCGGGGGTTGAACTCGTAAAAGCTGATCCCGTACTCCCGCGGGCACGGGAACAGCTCCGGCTCGACAGCCCTTCCAAGCGCGCGTTATCTCCGTCGGCGAACCTCCCACCTGATCCCATAAACAAATCATCGCCGATGCCCTCAGGAGAAGGGTCTATACGCACGACATGTAGTTGCTGATGCCGAACTGCGCGAAGAGCCCCTCCTTGTACAGCTCGTCGACGGCCTTGAGGGTGACCTCGTACGGCGTCCGCCGGTCGGGGCCGTGGAGATAGAATAGATTGATTTTGCTAAGGGCGGGGTGTGAGATGGGGTGTGAGTGGGGCGAGGGGGTAGAGGGAACGAAAAGGCTGACTTGGTCTTTAGCGCCATCAGGGAGTCCTGAAGGTGCTTTCGGAGGTCCTGCAGGTAGGGGGGGGGGCGGGGTCATCAGTACTAGTATTGTGGACCACAAAAATGCGATGGGCGTGGCGTACCTCCGGAGAGTGGGAGATCGCAGGGATGCCGGGGGGGCTGACCGTATTTCTGGTGAGAAAATACAACCACACGACGAGCAGGCCCACCTGGGGGCACGCGGCGAAGCGCGGAGCACGCACGACGGTGGGATCGAGCTTCGTGTCCACCGCGAGCCCGCGTCGAGCTTGCCCCGGTACTCCTCGCGCGTACACCCGCGCGGTGTCGACCTGTGCCCGCGCGTCAGTATTTGCTTGGCTGCACGACACGCGTCGAGGACGAAATACCTGGTGGTGCCCGTGCGCCTGGAAGACGTCGAGGATGGCGGCGACGTCCTTGAGGGCGGTGACGCGCGCGTGTCGAGTATCGTCGTTTGTACGTTCAAGCTCGAGTTCTGTTCTGCCAATGCTCAGTCTGATTGCCATACCGTCCTCTTCAAACCGCCGGACATTTCAATACCTGGATTTGCGCAAACCCGGCGCATGCCCGCTCCGCGTGGACCCAAACCTCAAATCCACGGATACCCCCAGGGCCAGTCAGCGAAAATAATGTTACCTCGGGGCCATCGACGCGCAAGAACACGCTTTGGTCAGCGCGGCTTAGACTTACTGTTTCCCAGCGTATCGCAGAGCACGAAACGCGCAGCGCTACATAATACCGATAAGAACCAGCTGGCGAGGTAGCTGTAGCACGCAGCTTGAAGAATTAGCTGTCGCAGTGTTCCAGTCTCGCCATGCGCAGCACGGTGCGGTGACATACAGTACCGCGCAGAGCGGGACATACTAGTACACATACATACATATGCCAGGAGCCTTCGGATGGTTCGGTTCGGACGGTTTGGCTCGTGTGTGGCACGCGGGAGACGGAAGTTTCCGGCAGGGCGGGTTCGGAGCCACAGGCGCGTCCCCGCGGTGGTCGACCATGTCCTCCTCCGAGTCGGGCACACCTCCGAGCACGCCTGCCACGAATGCGCCAACGACTTCTATGGAGAGCTCCAAGTCTCAACTGGCTTCCGCAGTGCGCCCGTACTCCCAATCGCCGTGCGTGTCGTCGTATACGTGCAAGGCTCTAATGTTCTCAGATGATCTGATTTGTTCAGACTCCCAGCCTGCGGTCTCAGCGCCCTATGTACGTCCCCCGCCCACCATCCCGCCACTGACAGTAACACCCATCCTCCGATAGTCCTCGGCTCCGCCCTGATCCCCGCGACGCTGCACCCGCCCAGAGCGCACATCCCGCCCTTCCTCCACCGCTTCGGGTTCGGCATCGTCTTCTCCGTCGCGGGGTACGTCCTCGCGCAGGGCGACGCGCGCAACGGGAGCGGGATCGCCACAGGTGCGTTTGGCATGCATAGCATACCTCTCTCGCGACTGACTCCATGCATGCATGCGCGGGACGCAGCGTGGTCCCTGACGTACCTGTTCCTCCACCTACGACGGAGCGTGAAAGCGCCCAGGCACCCAATGACCGTCGTCCTCACCGGCGGGGCGCTCGCCACCACGGCGCTCTACGGGACGGAGTACTTTGTCCTGCAGGAGTGACGAGCCCTCCCCACTGTGAGTGTAGCCAAAAAGTATTATACCCCAATAACCTGCATCGTACATATCGCATTACATTACATTATTCATTCAGCATCCAGTCATATTCATGATCACGCGTCAAGCTCGTCCAGGACTTTCTCCGAGCGGTCTTTCGACTCCTCAGACGTGTGCGGGTTCGCGAGGTTCGCCTGTGCGTCCGTCCAGCGTCAGCCCAAGTCCCCTGCCAGGAAGGGGAAACGCACCTTGTGCCCCCGGACGACGTTGGCGTTCTTCGACTCCGCAGAGTCGAGCTCGCCGCTCTCCGCGAGCTCCTCGAGCACCTGCCGCGAGTGCTCCTTCGTCTCTTCCGAGACGTGCGGGTTGCTGATGGCCGCCTCTGTGTCACAGCAAGCGTCAGTCAGATGATGCGTGCGCGGAATCGTGAGCGACGGCGGGACGCACTGTGGCCGCGGGCAACCTAGGGGGAGCGCATACAGTCAGTCAGTCTGGGCGAGGTACACGAGTGTGGGCGTGTGGACCTACGCTGCTGATATCCTTGGACATGGTTATGAAAGACAGAACTCAATTTGTGCGTGCAGATGTTCGTTGGGATGGAAGACAAGCCAGCGAGTGAGTGTCTGAGTGGACCACCAACTTCTCTTGTATACCCCCTCCGCACCCCGCCTCACCTTTGACGAGCAAAACATACGTACGCCTCCGTCACCTGTCGTCACCGACGGCGACCTCGCATCTTCCCGTAACAAGTTAGTCGATAGCCCATTCTCGTAAGTATCGCTCCTTCGCGGCCTTGGAGCAGATTAATTGAGCGGCGTGGCGCACGCTTCGCGCGGATCCCTGGTGGTGTGGAGGGTCCTGGTGATGGTTGGCGACCGGATCGGGGGCGCGTCACCAGCGACCGCAGACATGGTCCAGGAAGCCCACCAGCCCCGACATGGCTGCGAATGCTGCATTGCGGTGGATATAGGCATACGTCCAGCAGAGCCTGGGAGATGGTCTAAGTACTGCGCAGTGCGAAGATACCCGTGCAGGACATCGTATACGTCGCCCCAGGGAGGTCGCGCGCACGCAGAAATTGGTGGAGCTAACGCGCCCGCCGCTGACAAGCCCGGCTAACGTTGTGAATGGGCAGCGGCGGCGAACGTGCGGTCGATGCTGGAGGCGAGCCGTGTTCATGGGCCGCGCAGACAGCCAGAGACATTAAACACTATATGCGATAGACTAGACACACCGAGCACAGCCCCCCCTTCACCCTCCCTCGAGGTCTAAGCCGCACCCGCCTCCCCGCTCCCCGCCTTCCGGGTCCCCCGTGGGTACGACTGCCCCAGCGTCCCGTCCTGCCACCGCCGCACGATGTTCGCGCCGAGGCGGCCCATGTCCGGCCCCTCGAAGATGCGCAGGCGCTCGAGCCGGCGGTCGCGCAGCTTGTTTTTGGGCAGCATGCCGGAGACGGCTTGGCGGATGATCTGCGCTCGACGGCGATGAGACCGCGAAGGGGGGGGAGGGAGGGAAGGAAGGAAGGAAGGCCAACGCACCTCGTCGGGCTTCTTGACCATCATGTCCTTGTACTTCACCTCCTTCAGCCCGCCGGGGAACATCGTGTGCTTGCGGTAGACCTTCTGCTCCTCCTTCCGGCCGGTGACCCTCACCTTCGAGGCGTTCGAGACGATCACGTAGTCGCCGCAGTCCACTAGGAGAGTGCATTCTTTTTTAATAGAATGTTAAAGAAACCATAGGAGGGAGAACGCACCGCTGGGGTCGTAGATGGGCTTGTGCTTGCCCATGAGCACGATGGCGATCCGCTCCGCGAGCTTACCCAGTATCCGGTCGGAGGCGTCGACGTGGTGCCATACCCGCGCGTAGGCAAGCGCGGTCTACGCAGTTGTTACACCTGGTGAATGTAGAACGAGAGGGGGAAGAAAGGGCGTACGTTGCCTATCGCTTGCGACATGTTCGAGGCGGGAGTGAAGGGCGGAGGAAAGAAGGCGTGGGAATGACATACCGGGGTGGGTATGTCTAAGTTCGGGAGCATCTTCTGTCGATCACTTCGACCTCTGCAGTCTACGTCGCCACTCGTTCACCAGGCTACATCTCAGGCAATGATCACTCTCTCGGGCGGGATGTCGCAGAGGAAGGACGGGACTTGGCGAAGAAAGCCACACAGAGAGACTTTCGCGGTTCCGAACGGATGTCAATGGTCCGCCAGCTTGACTTCGATTCGACGGTTGCGCAAGTCGCCTCGTGCGCAACTGGGTCGAGGTGCCTACCCTCTGCTTTCGAAATTCCAGAGACGCCTGGAAGCCCGCCTCTGCACAGGCAGAACCCCGGATGCAAGGAAATCCCCCCACCCCCTCGCCTGGTTTCAAACACGCGCCATGCGCATCTCCCGACGCTATGATCCGAACGCTTGCGGATGCTCGTACAGGAGCATTACTGCTGTCTCGTCGGGTCGGTCTCACCGCCGTCGCGTCGGGCTCCCGTCGTCAGTCTCTCAGTACTAATCTCAGGAAGTGACTTCTACACGACGCGACTTCTTTTGGGCTCCTTCGTTCGACCGTCGAGGTCAGAGAAAAAACATGCCCTGCTATGTATGTACGATATACTAGAAAAGCCCACAACGGTTTACGGCACTCGAGGTACCAACCCCGGAGGGGCGAGCTGCCCAGGCGAAATGACATCATCGCGCCGAAGATAAACATACACATTCCCGTGCGTTCCCAACCAGCATCGTCCTGCACCAAACCACCTCCCAACCCCGAGAGCCAGAACACAACACAGCGCACAATGTCCCTCTCAGAAGCCGACGCAAAGCGCGAAGTCCGCGCCTGGGGCTTCCCGCGCGTCTACACCTGGACAGACCGCGCGTGCGTCTCCCCAATCCTCTCTTCCCACTTCCCCGCTTCCCCCCTTCCCTCCATTCCTTCTCCTTCTCCTTCCCGCCACTCTCCCTCTCCCTGGTCCAACTTCACCTAACCTAACCTTTCCCACCCCCCAGGAACGCCCACTACGCCCCGCACACCCACCCCGGCATCACCACGCACCTCATCCTCTCCGGCACCTTCACCGTCACCTACCCCGACAAACCAGACGCGCAGAAGGAGACCTTCGGGCCCGGCGCGCGCATCGACGTGCCCGCGGGCCAGCTGCACGAGGTGTGGATCGGCGAGGAGGGGTGTACGTATGTTATCGGCGAATGAAGGAGATCGGATGATGGATTGGAATGGGCGGGTGTGCGGATACCAGATGGTGGGATACCAAGTATTGGACGAGCAAATCGTACCGTCGGATATGGTGTAACGGCTAACATTACCGCCTTTCACGCGGTAGCTCGGGGTTCGATTCCCCGTATCCGAGAGTTTGGGGAATAGCTCCATCTTTTATATCTCTCGCTGCTTGACCAGTGTGTCATTTCTTCACCATATGTTTTATCGTTATCGCGACCTACATTTAAAATCGGCACTCGCCAGGCTGCAAAGTAGAATACACGGAAATAAATCTTAGGTGTACGATAATGCTCGTCTGCTGCAGAGACGCATTGTAGACGCTACAATTACACTGGCTTCATTTCATAGGTACAACCTAGGCTCTCTCAGGTTTCCTACCTCCGGCGTTGGTACCTTCGGGGCCCTCGCCAGGATGGCTGGTCCCGCCGGCGCCCTTCCCAGGCTGGCCGCCCCACTCCTCCCTGTTCCCATATCGCAGTTTCTCGTCCTGAGCACCCGGTGCTGGGGGACTATACGGCTCATCCTGAGACACCCTACACGTCCAAGAGAAGTCTTAGCATCGCGACGAGCATATATGCTCAAGATACTCACGTCTGGTACTCCTTGCTCTCCGCGCCCTTCCTGCTCCACTCCCCGCTGGGCGGCTCCGATGCGCGCTGCACCTCCTCCCCGTACGCGACCGCGTGCGTCTTCGAGTCCGGCGGCGCGGTGTCGTCCACGTCCTTGAAGTACGACTCTGCGCTGTGCCCCTTCGCGTTCTCATCGCGCCATCGCGCGCTCGCGTGGTACGAGCGCCGCTGCTGCTGCTGGCCCGCCGACGCGTTGGGGCCGGGCTGCACGCTCTCGCTCGCCGCGCCGTGCTGCTGCTTCACGAACTGGTCGCGCTGGTACGCGGGCAGCTGCTTGTTCTTGTCGGCCTCCTCCGCGTCGGGTGCCTGCTCCTTCTGCGCCTCGGGCGGGTTCTCGCCGGTCAGCGGCGACGCGCCCTCGAGCTGGTTCCCCTCGTCGAGCTTCGTCGTGGGCCCGCCCGCGCCAGGCTCGGTCGGCGTGTTCCCCTTCGGCGCGCCCGTCACGTAGCCCGCGCGCGCAGACGTCGCGAACCGGCGCACCTGCTGCTTCCCGCCCGCGCTGTTCGTGATCTTGTCCTCTGGCGCGTCGTTCCGCTTCGACGGCAGCGCAGGCTCCGCTGCTGCGTTCCCGCGCCCGTGGTCATTCGCGCCGGCCTTCTTGTGCGTCAAGTGCGGACTCTGCTCACCGGCTACGTGTTCGTCCTTCGGCTGCCTGCTGCCGTCGGGCTCCGCCTTCCTCGTGCCCTGAGTGAGACTAACAGCGCTGGTGTGCAGGCCGCGCGGGCCGACCTGCCTCTGCCCGGTCCCGGTGCCAGTCACGCCCTCACCGCCGCCCCGGTTCTGCTTCACCTCGCCCGCGCTCGTGCCCAGGCCAAGCTTGCTCTTCGCCGCCGCGAACCACCCCGGCGGGCTCGCCTCCTCCTGCCCGCCCTTCCCCTCGCCGGGCGCGCCCGCGCCCTGCGCGCTCTTCCCGCCGATCTGCTCCTGCATGCCCACGCCCTCCTGGTTGCCCGCGAACTCGCCCTTGTGCGGCGCCTGCTGCGCGCGCCCGTCGTGCGTCGCGGCGTCCTGCCCGCTCGCGCCGCCCGACGCGGCGAGCCCCGCGCGCGCGTGCTGCGACTGGGTGTCCTGCGGGGACTGGTTGCTGTCGAAGACGGCGTGGCCCTGCGAGACAGAGGGGTCCTTGCCGCCGCTCGTGGCGGCGCGGAGGCGGGCGGTCGTGTGGACGAGACGCGACGAGCGGATGATTGAGCGACTTGGAATCATGTTGGATGATGGGGGGATGTTGTAGCTCGGTCGGTAGACTGCGTGTTGGGCTTAAAAGGGTCTGGCGGACGCGACATTGGAGATCTTCGAATGGGCAACTTGGAGGAGCTTCATCGTCACTCGCGCATCCATGACATCATCGCACGTGCCCGCCCCTTCCAACATCCATTGACAAGTCGCGAAAAGCGCGCAAATGCCAGGTCTCCCGTGGACCAATATTCGTTTCCCATGGACCAGGATAAGCCCACATCGCAGGTGCCCACCGTTGACTGGGAAATCGGCCGATGGTCGAAAAGATGGAGTGACTTGGGTCAAAAAAGTTGTGTGGTATGGTATTACTCGGATACGGGGAATCGAACCCCGAGCTACCGCGTGAAAGGCGGTAATGTTAGCCGTTACACCATATCCGATACAGGGCAGCCGCTATTGTCTACATTATAAATAATTCACTAGGGATCCGGTCACTCCCATTCTATACGGCTTTTCGGTCTGAATTCTTCAAGAGCGCCATTCCAGTCAGATCCGCCGCAATGTCTGCAGAACAAGCGACAACAGCTGCCCCACAACCAAAGCCTCCCGTACAGGTTCTGTATTGCGAAGGTACATCCCAATGCTAGCTCTTTGGAGTACCAGATTAATCCAGATCTGTTGGATCTACACTTCTCGCTGTCCATCGCAAATATCTCCCCGGTCTTGCTTGGTGTCGGTTATATCCTTGTGCTCTGCTTCTAGTCTGCACGTTTCCCCCGGAGTACTGCGAGTTCGGCTCGAGGTTGTCGAAATGTAAGGAGTGGCTGAAGAGCGAGCATCCGGATCTGTATGACCGCTACTACTCCGAAGGTGAGTACCGGTCCAGTCTGATCGTTGCGGCGCGTTTCGTGGATGACGAACGGTTCTGTGTGCTCTCTGCCCTCCTCCTGCTTGTATTGGATGATGACCGGCAGAGGCGCTGCAGTCGAAGCTGGGCACGATGAGTCTGGAGCAGCAGACGAAGCTGGAGCAGGAGGCGGCGAAGAAGGAGGCAAAGGCAGAGGCCAAGGCTGATGCGAAGATGAAGAAGAAAATGGTATGCGGTACTTCAACTATGTCTAGATAGAGCTGGGAGATAGTTGTTACGTGACCCTCCCCCCTCATCATCGCCCCATCTTATCTCTTCCCCGCCGCTGCCATCTTCTCCCCCACCCTCTACCCTCCTCTTGTCTCCTGGTTACTGAACGCTTTGCTAATCCAAATTATAGGCATCGCAGGCATGTTCTCCATCTACGTCTGCTGTTCGCGTTTGGATTTACCTCTTGCAGGTCCAAATTAAACGGATACAGCGACAAAAGAACAAATACGTAACAGCCATTCACGGCCTCGAAGCCTTTGGTGCGCACTCATTGCTCTCCCTCATTTACTCCGAGCCCGCTCATCTGCTATCCGTAGACATCGACCTGAAGAAAGCCGCGAAGCTCTTCGCGCAGACCTTCGCCACGGGCGCCTCCGTCACCAAGAACGCCCAGGGCCTAGACGAGATCGTCGTCCAGGGCGACGTCAGCGACGAAGTGTTCGACATGATCAGGGAGGAGAAGGGCGTGCTCAAGGGCGTGCCGGAAAGCAATGTGGAGCTGATCGAGGAGAAGAAGAAGAAGTCGTAAGCTGGTGCGAGACTGTCAAGAAAGTCTGGTATGAAGTGTACGAATGTAGGTATGGACCCTTTTATGCATCGAATGGCTTGGATTGATGCGTCGATTGTTGTAGTTGTAGCTGTAGGAAATTGTATTGCTCGCGGATAACACGATCAAGAAGAATATGGAAGCGACATGCAAATGGTATCCGTCGCTTATATGGATGCTCGGCCACTGTAATGGCTCGATATCCCCCCAACGCCACTCCGTCTTGCGGAGACCATGTTATCTATCGGCCGACACATGGCCTGAACCTATCTCTCGAGCTACTTGCGCTCCCCATGACCACTGGTAAGCTCGCAAACGATAGGGCTGCCGAGATATGCACACGGATATGGAGAACAATAGGCGACCGAACCCCCGCGTCGCCAGACAGTCGGCGTGATCTCGAGGCGACCCGCATTACCTGAATAGGATTCCGAGTCGGCTTCGGTGGAATTGCAGTGATTTTGTGGGCGTTTGTGGGCGCCGCCTCGGTGCTTCTCGTGCTTCTTAGTGTTCGAGCGAGCTTGGTGGCGGGAGAGGTAGGTTAGAGTCTGCTGGGATGGTTTCCACTTCGTGTCAGGTGCGTCGCTGTTGAGGAGGGCAAATCCGGTCTCATTTGGAATAGGTATGGATTCATAGATATCAGTTTCCAGTCTATCCCCTTTGCAAGATGAGTCTCGGGCTAATATATGGCCCTGGCAGCCGTGAATCGAGCGATTTCACAACGAACATTCCAAGCGGGGACTTGAATTGATGTAGAATACGGTACCTGACATCCCTGTCAACTTGATTCGTGGCAGTCGGAATTTCCTATCTGTCGAGCCTCCCATCACGTTCCAGAACGATATAATACGCTCACAATTTACAGCGGGTCCCGCGACATTTGCTCTCGTCTCTCAGTGTCGAAGGCGTTAAGCACTACGTCCAAAATGAATCGTCGGTGTGTATGTATTGCGTCATGGTGGTCAGTACATGAATACGATAGTACAGTCAGTGAGTGGAACGATGCTGCGCGAGCATACAAAATGCAACGAGGAACGAAAAGACTACTGCTACAAATACCACGCGTCGAGCGCGTAGAATGCCAAAGGAACGAAATACTACTGCTACAGGCGTTCTACATGATGGAGGATGTCTACTCTACAACAGATGTGGCATGCGAATAAATAAACAATGCGTCGTAATGAAGAAGTCCCGTCCCAAAGTCGTGTGATGTGGTCAAAGTGAAAGTGTCCTGCGCATGAAGTCGTGAACTGAGACGCGCCAGGTGTCTCGGCCGTTATGGAAGCCCACTAGTTTAATACGTATTGATAGCGTTCGAGGACCATTTGCCACCGGCCCGGCCCAATATTAACGAGAGCCACCAACCGCATCTCGTCCTTCCACGAAATTCGGCCCTGCATAGACCAGGCGGCGCTGCCTACATCTGCAGCTGCGTACGCCTATGCAGAGGATATCAAGCGAAAACCCCTCCGGGGTATACAAGAACTTACAGCGACAAAACGGTTGAAGTGTTGGACAATTTCCGCAGCCAAAGTCGCCATGTTCTCCGTAATGGAATGTAACACCGGCTCGTATTGAAGCGTAGTCGTTGGCCACTATGTATACTGTGAGCGGAGAGTTAGTTGTGCTGTGGAACATACAAGACTTACCACGATCTTCAATCTCTGCGCCCCTTGTAATCTGGGAAACGGCACCTCTTCGGGACACTCCATAACAGATTTCAGAGCATCACGCGACTTGCAGTCTCGAAAAAAAATCCCAGGGCGGGATGCCCCAGCGTAGCGGAATTCGATCCGCCTGAACGCTACAGGGCTCAAAGTGGCCCTCCAGTCCTCTGTGAGTTGGACGTCGAGCTTTGGTTCGGGGGCGCCAGCGCCGACAGAGGGGATTAAGGGAAGATCAAAGTAGGCCATTATTTGGTCGTAAGAACGGAAAAGATGAATACAAGAAGACGAAATCAGCGAATTCACGACCGGAGAGCGAAGGACTGGATGGAGGACAGACTGATCATAAGGGCTTTTATAGGGGCAGGATGGCCTGCCACATTTCTTGGTGGCAGGGCATTGTGTGTACAATATGGGATGAACGGATTTTTAGGTATTAGGTAACTTCAGGGTTTCGTGGTGGCTTTTGATGGCGCCACAAGCACCCACAACCAAAACGGAATGAAAGAGGCTCCTGCAAGATCAATCAAAGTAAGTGCAAAAAGCGCTTGGATACGGGGACACACCCTGCCACAGCTTTGGTGGTTACCATTGTCCAAGTGGCATCGGTTCGGCGTGAGGACAAAGGTCACAAAGCGTCCAAACTGCACGCGTCCCAGCGTCTTGACTTCAGAGCTCAGTCGGGAATAGTCCTATATTTCAGATAGCCACGCATGTCAGAGCACATTTAGAGGTATTGCAACGTGCTACCGAGCAGCAGCTCTCGAACGAGGGGTGGAATAAGGACGCGACGCGAATTTACTGTGCCACCCGACGCGACAGGATCAGTCACGTGACCGCGTTTGTGACGTAGGGCATTTCACATGTACACTTGGCTGAAAATTCCTTTCCCTCCGACAGCGACGAGGTTGGGTTGCGTTTCATTGTCTTCCAAAAGGGCTGGAAGACTCCCAAGGCTCATCTGTTTTATAGAAACTTGTGCTGAAGATTTGGCGTAAGTACTGGACGAGATGTCGCGGTTCAGACCGTTTTGTGCAAATATAGGCCAAACCAGGCGAGTAACACAGCCACTCTGATGGCAAGAAGAAACGAGGCAAATTCCTGAGCTTATTCGTCCGGTCTCTGCATTGTGTCCAGACACTTCACGGAAACGAGGCAAAATCCCGAGCTTATTTACCCTGTCTACGCACTCGTGTACGGCGCTGCAAGGAAACGAGGCAAATTCTCGAGCTTATTTCCCCTGCCCGTCCTGCAGTCCCGAGGGTCGAGCTCATTGTCGCTTTGCCTCTGATCACATCCGCCGCCCCAACGAAAGATCCTCGCAGCTCTCCCTCTTTCACATTCGTGAGCGAACAATGGGTAGAGTTCCCCCGCCGATAACTGTCTTTGGCGACAATGCACGCCTGCCGTTTTCAACCTGATACCTGCGTAGCTGTATCCGCGGAAACTGTCTCGAATACTGGGCAAGACCGACTCACAACTTAAACAAAGGAATATCTGCATGGCAACGTCTAGGCCGCCCAACTTGCCCGAGTTACCCTTCGAATGCAGCGCGGGAACGTCATGATTGTCCGAATCGATTCAAGAGCCTTACCAATGACCTTATCAGCAGGATTTCAGTTACGCGAGGAAAGAGCAACCTCTTCTTCTGCGCTCACGTTGATAGTGAGCGGGCATCTCTGGCCCATTGATGGACTCGAGGATCCGCACATATTCAACGACTGAGGTTCATCGGGTCTGGTGAGTCATGTCAGCGACGCCATCTAAATCGATTATTTTCCTTCTCTAGATATATCGTCATATAGGTACACAGGAGGAACCAGTGGTCGACGTACTCCAGGGACGAATTCCGTCGCTCGAGCCCGCCGGGTACCTGCTTCAGTCGGATGGCAGGTCTTCGATAGGCGGGCCTCGTCTCGTCCTACCCCAATCCGAATCCCAGATAATGACGCGCCAACGAGTGGATCATTGTTCACTCATGAGTTCTGTCAGGAGCTAAAGGGGTATTCTCAGAACCTCTAGTCGCCCGCTGTCGCTCGTATGTTGCCCATAGCACTCGCGTGTGATCAGCCGTTTTGCCATCCCGTGAGCTGATCCAGCCTGATCTTCCTATACGCCAGTCAACACCAGTCGCCGATGATAATACGAGTAGAAGGTCCGTGCGTGAGCCTGGTAGCCCTGCGCTTTTCCTTCACGACTCCTTCTTGCCATAGCGCCCGGGACACCGATGCCTTGTCAAGCTTGGGGTCTGATACAGTCGTGCACCTGGTAGTTGTGGTGAGACTTCCGTTCACTCGCGAATTGATTCTAATATTAGGCTTACCAAAGCTCCATGAGGACGTACGGAAGGTAAGGACTGGCCCCCCTATAAGCTGCTGTCTCTCTTCAGAAGGCGAGATGCAACTTCGAACATTGGTGAGCCTATAGACCCTTATCAGATATGATGGGAATATATGTCCCTCGAGCGGAAGTATATTACGGTTTGCTTCCGTGACGCGATCGCTCTACACGACCACGCGAGCAGTTCAATTCAGCCATGTACAGAGTTCCTATACCCAAGAGCTGCCGAATGTATTGGTCAAGTGCAAACGGTAAATCGACCCCCGCTAGTCTGATCCAGTATCCTGATGTAGAGCGTGTAACAGGACCGGCCGGGTCCTCTCCCTAGTGGCTATATTGCTAATTTAGCCTCGATAACGCGACAATTGCTGCCTATCTACGTGCTTGCTTGAAGCATCGCCGACCCAAGCTGGAGGTAAGTCCTACAGCGTTCTTGCGGCCCTTTTCATATAAAACCGCATCGCGGTCTTAGAGCTCTCACTCGATACTCAGACGGTATAACGAATCCTTGAAGCTAGAAGACGGAAGCATCGGCACTATCGGGGTTGCCCAAACTGCATTCGTACCCTTCACGTTTTGCGGGCGTTCTCCTCTTGAGGCAGCTTTGCTATTTCTGGCATCGGTGGCGTGGACTGTAAATGAAGGTATGACCAGTGGATCCGGGATGCAAGGCGATGGGAGTGCGAAGAAACGTGCGTCTAATCTCTGAGTGGACCTATAGCGGTACACAAGTCCTGGAAGCGTCAGAAATGAAGATGGTGGGATGGGTCCCAGCCTTCGTTCTGCTCTCGCGCTGATAACATGGTCGACATGAGAGCCGTTGACGTCGAGCCGCCGGGAAAGCGTATGTCACGTTCCGTTCAGAGATGCCTCAGGCAGCAGTCAGGTTGCCTGGCACATGTCATAGCTAGGGCTTCTGATGTTCCCGATGTATGTAGACCGAGGAAATACTTCGTATCTACTAATCCGATCCCCTGGCGCCGCACTGGACAAAAGGTCGCGCACCGTCGACGAGCAAGATCTGGGTATAGCACACGAAATTGCCATAACTACGAGGCGAGGGTGAATATTGTGACGGTGGTGACGGTCAAAAGGCAGGCGGGGGCGGCGTCGTGTCGGACGACGCCGACGCTCCGACGCACGCGTGTCATTCCGGGGGTTGCTTACCTAAGCGGCGCGCAAGGCGTCTCCGAGAGAGCCGGCCGTGCAGTGTTTATCACAACTCTTTCTTCCTCCGTTGGGGCGCCAACGTATATATTAGACTCGGTCGCCCTCGCTCTTTCTTCATTTTGTCTCTCATTCCTTGACGGCAATGTATACTCCGGCGAGCATGGATGCTATCATCGACGATAGAGTCTACGTTGGGAAGTGAGTGTGGCTGAAGCGCGTGTGGCGTCGCAGCGTTACTGACCGACGTGCAGCTTGGCCGCCGCGCAGTCTCTGGCCGACCATCCCGAACTCGGTATCACGCACGTCCTCTCAGTATGCCCGGAGCACCCCGCGCAAGGGCCGAACCACCTCAGCATACCCGTGCAGGACTCAGAGTACGAGGATCTCCTCATTCACTTGCCCGAGGCGTGTCGCTTCATTCAGGCCGCTTTGGACGCAGGTGGTAAGGTCCTCGTGCACTGCGTCATGGGAATATCGCGAAGCGTCACCGTCGTCTGCGCGTTTCGTGAGTGGTTTCCCAAACGGCTTTAGCACTCTCGTTCCCGCCGGCTTACGCGAGCGCCATCGCGTGCAGTCATGGAGACTAGGCACATCTCACCCGCGAAGGCCCTATCGTATGTGAAACAACGTGAGTGCGATTCCTTCATCGTTTTCTTGATTTAGTCTGACGATGATCCCACGCCGGTCTAGGTCGGTCCCAGATCCACCCGAATTATGGGTTCATCAAGCAGCTCAAGGCATTCGAGGATAGCGGTTACCATCCCTCACCCACGAGCGGACCGTACGTTTCCTGGAAGCGCCGACAAGCGCAAGACGTCACGAGCTATCTTAACGCTGTTCACGACACCATATCTATCATACCCGATAAACTCTATATCAGCAGGTGCGTGTCGTGATACTCCATCCTACCGAGCCTTTACTGACTTGCTGGCCCTGTCTCGGGACAGTGAATTTCCTGATGACGCCACACAAGCACAATCACTGCTCATGGATATGGGCATGACCCACGTCCTTACAACATATCCGGGAGAGATCCCCCCTAGATTGATACCCTCGAACGTCCAGCATCACCATTTGGACGTCAGCGAAGCGCGACCCGAGAGCTTACTCCTATCCCTCCCTAATGCCTGTAGCTTCATCCGTGATGCCATCGCGGCTGGCGGCCAAGTACTGGTATACTCCTCCGCAGAATGGAAAGCTGCGGTAATTATATGCGCTTATCGTACGTACTTGCGGTATCAAACTGCACGTTTGAAGCCTGAATCTGACGTAAATCTCCTCCCATCAGTAATGTCATCTCGACGTATCTCACCGAGCCAGGCGACTTCCTTGCTCGAAAACGGCGCGTCCTTTTCCGCAACACGTGTAGTTCAGACTGATAACTTACAATGTTATCATCCTCCAGCCCTACCCCTATTCAACCGCACTCGCAACTTTACTAAACAACTCGAGCTCTTCGCGGCCTGCTTGTACCGCCCAACCTCCGACCACCCAGCCGTGCGCGCGTACCTGGGCGAGATCGGCGGCCATAGGCACTCGGGCAGCAACAGCTCCTTGTCAAAAGACTCGTCTGCTGCTAAGGCAGGCGCGGCGGCGATCAACGCGCTCGCGAACGAGATCCTGGGCAGTCGCTTCGACGCGGCCGGGTTCAACGAGAGGATGGCGCGGGTGCAGCAGGGCAGGGAGGCGATCATCAGTCATGGCTAGCGCGCTGCGACGCCAGCGTCGGTTGTGTTGCTGGTATGGTGACTATCTTAAAGCGGCGAGCCGCATGGGACTATCTATCTAATGACACTTGTTTCGGAATGCATACGTCGTTGCACTTGCATATTGTATCCTTGCTTTGTCGCATTGTCGCTACTACTGTATTCTTCGGAAGCATCACCTAGCTGGACTCGGGTACTTATGAATTCAATCCCATCTCTCACTCCCCGCTTTACGGAATGTATTTAGGTGCACGCGTCGGACCGAGGTCACGCCGCGAAGCTCCGGATCCGGACATACCAAAAGCCATGCCCCGTGATCACCAAGTCCGCCCCTTATAAGTGATCATGTACTCCGAGGTGATTATCTACCTACACATCAGAGTTCCCCAGCTGCATTGACGTCGGCGTCGACTTTCGCAACCTCAGTATATAGTCAGTCTAACGTTAGACGCTTCGCGTACTTCGCAGGAACTCTTATACCCTTCGACCCCATGTAGTGCCGCTGGACTACGAGTCACTCTACGCTATCCTAAAGGACCGGAGCAGGGGTGCCTCCTGGCACTGGGCATTCTTCCTCCCGAAGCCTGGCAACGATGCGAAGAGAGAGGTCGGGCTGAGATGGCGCACGACGTTCGAGAACCCGGAGAGCGAGTGGCGGTACGAGGCAGCCGAGGTCGACTTGAAGCAGGAGACCCACATGGTGGTTGCCGTTAAGCTCGCGGACCTGTCTGCGATGGGCGCGTACGAGGACGTCGTGGAGAGCATCGGGACTGTGCTGAAGCAGATACGGATTGATAAGGGCGCGGTGCACCTCGACGAGTTCTCGGACCGGTCGTGGTTCCTGGCGGGCGTCGCGGCGCTGAACGAGCTTGGATATGTGAATTGCGAGAACGTCGCGGCGCTGGAGAAGGAGATAAGGAATGCGGCGATGATGTCGACGTCGAAGTGTGTGTACCAGAACGAGATGTCTGTTATGACGTCTGAGACCTGTTCGTGAACCCTTGATTCATCTTTGAACATGGGACGCTGTGGTCTTCAGAAAGAGGGTGTATATGTATTTACAGGGTGTACAATGCGCACCTTTACATTGGGCTGATGTCTACTCCTGCAGAGACTTGATCGGTGGTTCGGAAGATCAGTGGGCAACATTTTTTACCACTACGGACGTCCTCGCGCTTGGGCAGACGCTGGGCAGTCAAGAGAGTAAGACAGACCATGAAGACGAACGCCCAGAGCTTGCTCAGATTCTTCGGGAGGGAGTTCGGTCACGTCCACCCTGCATCCAGCTGCAGCTGACGGGCATCAAAGCAGGCCAGAGCAACTCTATAGTCTATACTAGGAATCGCTCCGGCATGCCATACACGTCTGGTTGATACAAAAGTGAAGTGCGGGCAGCAGCTCGAGTGATCTTGACGTTACCTGCTTATAGACAAATCAGGTTTGCCTCCCCCCATGCCAGTCTAAGTGACTGCACCGCGGAGTGCGGGTAATCTGTGGGGAATGAGTCCACGTATGATGCGGTGGTACAGTCATACTTGTGGATGATCCTCCTCCATTTACCTGAGATGCGAAAGACGCGTTACCGTCGCGTACAAGTTGGGTATTATACGCGTCTGTGGCAAGTGGACTTGAATCCGTTTATATGCCGGCGGCTTCGGGTATAATTGCCGTTCCACATACATAGCTCAGGTCTACTGACGGCGTTTGTACGGCTGGTACGCCCGACAACTTGACAAGAGTCACCAACGTATCTCAACTTGCAGCAATTTAATGTACAAAGCCAGTAATCTGACCACTGGTCACTGAGCGATTCCTCGGACTCGGATGCCAATACCCTGGGACGTCGTGACAACGTTCGTCCGTGCACCAGTTCACGTATGTCGCAGGGAATATTAATCGCCAAAATACACGTCGGGGCAGCGCTTCTTTGACTAGTTATGGAGTAGCATTTCCAGGAGTTCACGCCAGCAGAGGTTCAGCGGACCCCTGTACCAACGCTGCCATGTACTTCTGGAAAAAATCCTGAGGCTACAACACTCGCCTCGTCGGACTTTCGCCAAGTCACCTATGGTGATGCCCACGACAGTCTATCGCCGGTACGCCTACTGCTCAGTTATGACTCCGATAGCAGGTCTCCGCTTCCACGGGCGTGACTCTTCTTCACCTCAGTCGTCCTCCTCTAGGCCTGACTGGGCTTGAGGTGGTAAAAGGCAAACAAGGCGAGCAGGACGCGGACCAGAACCCTGTGCAGGCGGAGGCGAATGCCCTGGCGCGATCGGCATTGACTCCTTCCTTGCGTCGTCGTCGTCAAGATCACCCTGTGCAACTGGTGCGAGACTCAGAATAAGGACGGTGTCGCGTTCGACTACGCCGACCAGCACGTCGACATTCCCGCGGATAGCAGATCTCATTGCGTTTATCCTGTCCTAAGACATGACGACGCGTAAAGAACTTGTCGCTAATTCGTTGAGGAAACAAACAGGCGGATACATATTCTCGTCTGTGGACGACCAGAATTGGTACTTGGCCTTGTCGATATTTTTAAAGCAGGACGTCGAACAATAGATCACCAGGATGTTGTTCCGAAAGCAGGCGGTATTGGCGTCATCCTAGTGTCATTCATAACCGCTGAATCGAACGCAAGGGAAGTACACTGTACGTGCATATAATGTGAAGCTGCCCTTAAGACGGGATTGTACCATATAGACGACCGTCCCGACTGCTTGCGCCAACGGTGAATGTGATGGTCCCGTTCGGCTTGACCCAGCCCTGCGCCACGACGTCCCAGATTGACAGATCGTACCGGTTCAGGGTGATCGTCGCTGTTTGCGTCTCCCCAGGGTTAAGGTTGATGTTCGTGAACCCCTTCAGGACAGAGGGTGGTTCATTGGCCGAAGCTGGGAAGTGGACGTAGAGTTGTGGTATCTGCGATATGAGGTGAGCGCAATGTAAACGGGATCACGCCACGGGAAGAATACCTCGCCACTGTAGTACGATCCAGTGTTCGTTACGTCGAAGGACACGATGTAAATTGGCGTGTGCAACCTACGGCACAGTGAGGCAATCTCATATAAGTCATTGAACGCATACGCACCATATCGCGGTGGTTGACCCAATGCCAAGCGGGTTGGGCAGCCCGGCCTCCCAGTTGGCGATGAGTTCCGTGTCATAGGTGTCGGCATTGGGCACGGCGGCGATATTCAAATTGGAATACTCAAAGGTCGTGTAGCTCATCCCAAAGCCGAATTCATATCTAGGCGTGATGTTCATGGCATCAAACCACCGATAGTCGATGAACAACCTGTTGTTATATTGTTATAATATATCAGACAGGGTAATGCTTCCGGGGCGAGCAGTTCTTACCCTTGAGTATAGTTGATGCTTAAGATGTCCTCTGGAGTTCCGCCGAGAACGAGTTGGGACGGGTAGTCAGAGGCATTCCGAGCGATTGTGTATGGAAGCCTCCCAGATGGGCTCCATGCCCCGTAAAGGATATCCACGAGAGAATTACCAACCTCCTGGCCCGGGACACCAGCCCACAGAACCTAAATAGTAGATGAGGAGGACGTGCGCGACCATAAATAAGGCACGTACTGCCGTGATATTGGGGTGGTCAATCCAAGGCTCAATGATCAAGGGCCCTACACTGTGTGTTACAACGATAGTGTTGTTATTGTTTGCAGCCACCGTAAGAATTAGCTCGTCGCCTCCGTGCCAGGCTGTCAAGTTCTTCCTGTACTACTCCTGAGCATTGATAGAAGCAGAGCGACCAATAGACGTACCTATCTCCTTCATTTCCGTCAACCGTGATGTAACCCTCGCCCGAGTCTGAATTGACGAAAACAATGGCCAGCTGCTTGCCTGTGACTTCCGCCGCGACACCAGCGTAATCGAAATCTTCAAGGAACCACGAAACAAGGGTGTGGTCAAGCCTCGCCCGTGCCTGGATTGCCTCCAAAGGCTGATGCAGATGTATTAGTCCTTGGTACGCAGACATAACAGAAGGAACTTACCGAAATGAGCCAAGGGAAGTTATCCGTGCTGTATTCGTCGAGTATCCTGTCAACTATGTCTAGCTTTGGTGCGTGAAGTGTGATGAACGAACCCGGATCCCCAGCCCATGGCCAAAACTCCGTCGTCACCACCACGGTCCGCGTATCCATTTGGTCCGCGAAGATCGGGACCCGCATCAGAACCTGGATATCATCTCTAGTAAGAGATAGAATCTCCTTCGAACGAGTCGATAACATACCTATCATTGTCAAGCTCCGGATGCCTTTCAGCGGCAACGTATTGCCGAGGTTCTTCAGCAATATGGTACTTGCCGCTCCAATCTCCCGAACGATGGTGTAGTGGTCGTCCTGCATTTCAGTGTCATCTAGATAGACGCCCATGATACATGCTGATCTATGCATACCATAACGTCCACATGTTGGTTGGTTGCGGGGTCCGTGATATTGAAGGCGTTGAAGTTAGTTGGCGGGTAAGACGGAGAGTCTTGTCCCAGGAGGTACCAGCCAGCAATAATGCGCGTCGCCATATCGTTCAGTCTGTCCAGGGAGATAGTACCGTTCTCAACAAAAGCCGTCAGATTACCGCCGAAGTAGGAAGAGTTGGTTCCGAAACCGATATCTCCGGGTTGAGTCATCTGGAGAGATTCATGCCTTTCAGAAGAAGCGCCCGGCACAAACTGAGAACGCACATCTAATCCTGCCGTCGCACTCATCGTAGAGTGGGTTGCAGTCCAGTCAGACATGACGTCTGCAAAGACAGCTCAAGGTACAGTCTCGTGTGCATCTCCGGACGCCACGTACATCCTTGGAAGCCGAATTCCATCTTCAAGATTTGGTTCAGTGTTTTATCATTCTCGCATGCATAGGTACCGTTGATAAGATCTGGACACGGGATCAGCAATATCAGTGAAATGATAGAAGACTTTGTGCCACTGATGTGGTAGGAACCACAAGGACCGGAAGGGACAGCGACAGGCATGCAACGGCGAGAAGGAATACCCACTATAACTGCACATCACGCTTGCGACCCCGGCCATGACGCTTCTCATGAAGGGATGAGCATAGATCTCGTGTTCCGTCCGGTCATCAACGGTGTTAGATTCTTGCATACGGTCGTACTCTTGCTCACTTCATATGGCATACCGCAGAAACTGAGCAACGTATCCCAAGGACGGATGGAAAACGAAACCGCACTTATTGATATAATGTTTAGCGCAGCCTTGTACACCGGCCTGTTGCATACCGAGGATTGTTTCATATGCGGACTCTCCCGCCAGGAAGGGATCGGCGCCGAAACCTTCCCAGTTCCTGCCACCTGAGAGGAGTCTTCTGAGCTCACATCATACCTCCAAGGCGCCTTCCCAGGACGAGAGCATCGACGAGGACAGAAACTCCCTTATATAGCACGCGAGAAACAACTGACCTTGGGCGTTCTTCCCCATATTCATCATGGGTCCGAGTTGTACGTTGACGCCTTTCCCTACAGCTTCTTGACCTATATAGAGACCACGCAGTCGCATCATTGCACGGTTCCATCTATGCGAATGTGTAAGCTATAACATTACGGGTGCGACGAAAGTTGCATGATAGGTTGAATGTGATGGACATGGAACCACCTACGTAGCAGCAGTGTTGATCCCGGTCGGGAAGGCGGTCACAAAGTCGGCGTAGCGGATCCCAAGTGGTGAGTCCTAATAAAAGGACAGATGAGACAATCGCATGAGTCGACTGTGCCCTTTTCGCAGTAAAAGGTCCGCACCATGAGACAGAGACCGGGCCAGCCTCGTCCCTCGATTGGATACACAGGAGCAATATTACCGACGCATCTTGAGTTAGGATACACGCCAGTAGTCACGTTGACTTTTTCCTCCAGAGTAAAATTGGCGACCTGGGCAGGAAGTGGCCTCGCGAGCGCATCCAAAAAAAAGGAAAATGCAAACCTTGGCAGCAGCCTTCTCAAGTGCAATTGCCCAAGCTGGCCCAAAGTCTGGAACAACTTGGGGGTCCTGACTAACAGGAGGGGGATTGCTAGGTACTGCGCTTGGAAATATTCCTGGAATTGACGGGGGATCGCTTGGGGAGGGGATTGGGGTGAAGGCAACCGGCGATACAGGTATTGTATAATACGTCGACAGCGTAGATGGAAGTGGATAGTACACAGAGGACGACGCTGCAGCCGTAACTGATGTCGCTGCAGACGCATTGGTCTGCGCCCACGCGAAGCTCGGAAGTAGGGCTAGCAGCCCAGTGAGTATCCACTGCATATCGACGAGTGGGCGGCACCAGTTGCGGCGGATATGCGACTATGCCTGGGGTAGTATGCAGCACTACGCGGGCATCCCGTTGGACGAGAACTGCGTGGAACGCTGCCTTTATAAATCAGCCACGGCGATCTTCCATGTCCAATCTGAGGGAGTTCTCGGATGAGCACTTGCTCGTTGCAGCAAGATGAAGCGTGTGCATGGAAAGGCGCCTATTTTCGAGTCCTGTAGCCGCAATACCTATCACAAGACGAGGCAATGGTGAGATGCCGATCCGGAACGTCAACTCCTAGCCATAGAGAGGACTTACTTCGGGAAAAGCCATGCATAAAGAATCAAGGGGAGAAAGCTGGTAGGTCTCCCGATAGAACGCCGAGAAAGCCGGGGTTGGACCTTCTAAGAATAGGCGTAAAGTAAAGGAGGTAGAGAGAACTCAGTCATGATCAGCAAGCGTGGTTGGACTCGGGATGGATGGTACGGTCCGCAGTCATGCGTCTGGGTTTATGTCCGAACTGGAGCAATATAATATAAGCTAAGATTCTGTTTACAGAATCGCCACATGATGGAAATGACAAATCCATATATCTTCTCAGTAGGGGTACACTAGCGCCTTGAAGTGTTACAGCTTTAACCGACCTATGAAAATACAAACGACGGGGAAGAAGTCTGGAATACTAATGAGAAACGATATCACCTCATCACGCCAATGAGCTACCATCGAATTCACTTTGCTGCTGAGATCCGTCCAGTAAGCCTGAGTCTCGTAGCAAAGATGCCCATTGCCAATCGGTGTTAGCCCCGACTGCAGGGAGACCAAGGTAGGAGAAGTCTGTGGGGGCTGTGGCAGCGGTCTCTGCGAGGGTCGGTAAGCGACCATCCGGGGACGGTATATCTCTAAACAGATTATATGGGACAAAGTCTGGATAAGACGCGGGTACCGGTGGCAGCCACGAGGCTGCCTCCTGAGATTGCCACTGAGAATTTGCGATATCGGCGAAACTGTCATTTGGCGGCGAAGGGACGCCAAAGGCTGTCAGAGTTTGCATCATATCGAAATTAGAAGGTGCTGAAAATGCTAAATCAGACGCAGACGCAGCTGCAAGGCCTGCCGCGAGCGTCTCGCTTGGAGACCCTTGCGGGCTATGGCGGCCTTTGGCAGGTGTGGAAAAGGTGAATGACTTCCCGCCAAACAAGGCGAGAGGGTCGGGTTCATCAGACTTCTTCCCTCCTTGAGAAACATCGGAGTTCAGAAGACTCGGAGACGGAGCTTTACTATGGGATTCAAAATAGACGCGATGTGCTTTGTCCTTCAGCTTCCGGAGTATTACCTGCAGAAGTTTGGCGTAAACACATATAGAATGGTAAGCCAGAGCAATCTCACCAAAGCCCGGAACGCTCTCGGATTCTTTGTGGCTGCACTTTCGAAGAAATCCATGGCACGGTTTAGTTCTATGAACGCCGTCGTGGCTATACCCGAATGAGGGGTACGAGATACGACAAACCCGGCGATGAGCTATAGACATGCGATGAATTCCATTAGCATTGCGAAGGGCGTCATAACTCACTGCAGCCGTAAAAGCATGTGTCCAAAAAGACGAGAGTCGAATGAATAGTTCGGGAAGGCGATTATAGAAATGTATGCTTGCCGCGAGTTGCGCCGAAGCACAACGGTAGGCTGTAAGATAGGATGGTGCATACGGACTCCGGAAGGGGTTAGTTGGATGATCGAGGATCGCCTGTGCGCTGCGTAGTGTGTCACAAATTGAAACATGTGTCTGCGCAAAAGAGGGACGTACAAGAAGCTGCGATGTATGAACATCATAGCTGCGAAGAGATGAAGTTATCGCTTGAACGAGGTAGGAGAGGGTCGCTTAACTATTCAATCGGAATTGAGAGAGTAGATACGCTCTGGCAATGCTTGAGGGTCTCTCCTGCTCTTCGGGGTCAATCAGGAATTTAAAATTCTTCGGGGCCTGGTGCTGAAGTATATTCGCATCAAGGGCAAGCAGCTTCTTGTAATCCGGCCCCTTGGCCAGTGTCATCTGTTCGCATACGGGCAAGAGCCAGTTCTTCATGATATGGAATCGCCAACGCTGATCTATACAAGAGTGATGAGATCAATGGATGGTGTCTCGGCGTCGTGAGACCCACAGCCCATCTGCGTCGTCCCATCTTCAGCCGGCTCCAGATCGTCCTCTGTAGGGAACTCGCAATCCACAGTGTCCAGAGGGCAGGCCAAGGGGCGACCCATATGCAGTGACTGAGCACCGCAGCCCCGGAACAGGGTGAGTCATCACGATCAATCATAAGTGAAAGCAACGCTTACAAGGAAACCATCTGCTGCCATAATGGACCAAAATGTGTGTCGACGTTTCTGGACGGTTTTGGCGTCGAGGCCCCAGCGAGCGCAGTCGCGATCTGAAAAGCATTTAAGTCGTCCGCTGCTTGGATTAGAGTCGTTCACTTACGCATGCCCATCTGTCGTACCGCATGTGTTTCGTGAGCCTTTTGGCCCTAAGTAAAATACCGACGACTCACGCTCTGGGCTAGCTTGACGCTGAAGGCAGTCAGGGACCACGCACTATCTAGACTGGCCTTTCGTCCAGACATATGATGGTAGGCCCCCATCATCGCAATCGCTTGTACCGTCTCAATCAAAGGTGCATCTACTAGTGACCGTAACGACATTGCAGCACGGCCCAGCCTGTAATATTTCTCCGCCTCCGGATTAGCTGGCGGTAGCGTGAGATCCATGAGGGCACCCAGACAGAAAACGAAGTACAAGATTCCGAGTCTGTGCGGATTAGTCTCCGAGGTGTCTTGGGAGCTGTACTTCGGCCTGCCCTTCTCTTTCAGACTCTTGTAAATGGGGACCATAATTTCGTTGACAATCTCATCGCGGCTGATTGCAGAGAGGAACCACTGAGCATGCTCGAAGTACGCCTCAGTAAGGGACCAAGCGCCTGTGGAAGGATCAGTTCCACTATGGAAAACCTAGACGATGAGGTCTCACGCATCTGCTCCGGCAATTGCGACCAGATTAATTCATGAACGGACTCGCGAACACTTTCCGGCAAAAAGCTGGAGTCGTCGTCCCGTTCTGAATCATCCCATCCGAGGCTGGACTGTAGTAATCAGAATCAACATACAGCGGTACTGCCGTGCCAGATCGAAACGCACGACAAGGAGTGCCTGGTGTGTCTAAGCAACTTGACTAATACGAGTGAGTTGATTTACCGCGTACCTCTGAGCCAGCGGACCCGCCGAAGTACTTTGCTTCACCTTGCCCACCCAGTGTTAGAGTTCCGAACGCATCGAGCGATGTTTCGACGTCGTCCTTCTGTGTCTCTGACTGACGTGCGCCGTTCCCTCTTTCGGGCCAAAACTTGATTTCCAAGAGTTCATCGCAAAGTAACGGATGGGCCTCATTCGATTGGTTGCCGTGTGACACTGCTAAAGCATCCTCTAGTTGATGTATTCGATGCGACATCTCAGTGATCTTCCGGTGAAGATCCTTTGTGTCTGCGAGGATAAACCTACCCAACTTATTGGAGAATACGATACAGCCATCGATAGTGTCATACCTGGAGCCCTGGCCTGCCGATAACGTGCCTGAACGAACATCAGGTGGTACTGTTTGTTTAGGCAAAAATGGTCTCACCATTTGGGCAAATATTAGGACACCCCCTTCGTTCACAGGACCCACATGGCACCCGTTTGTCGCACTTGAGCTTTAGCCTTGACAAATACCAGCATTGTAAACTGGTGAACCGGCCGATCCGAGCGGACTCCGTGGAATACGCACCTTTTGCATTCGGCACAAGAAATTTCTCCCTTCAGTCGCTTGATAGTCAGCTCGTCCTCGTTGGCACTGCTTTTCCGATTGCCTCTCGAGGAAGAGCTTCGGCTTTCCGGAGGCATTCCTAGGAAATGCTAGTGATAGGGAATTTTTCGCTGTGAAGTAAAGAACAGTCTTAACCCTGGCAGGGTCTTGTCGCAGAGAGAAACAAAGACCAAGAGTAATCAATCAACCTCCGCGAGTTGAACCTCAACTTCGGCAGTCGAGTATGATGAGTTCCGGCGGCAGCTCGATGAATGGCAGACATCCGTTTTTGGACATGTTTTGATCGACGGATGAGGGGTCTCACATCTTAGCGATATGTTTGAGGCAGGTGCACAGGACAATCTTTGACGAAGCCCCGGCAAGAAGAGCCTGAGGTTTGACATGATATAAACCAGGCAATAACAATTCTAAAGGCTCACAAGGCATGAGGATGGAAATGGTATATTATCGAGAATGGTACAAGTGTGGAATCTACGATTTGAGTGTGTCTATACAATTTTTATCGATTGCCTATATAGCTACTCCCACTGGCAAAGGCGGAGTCGGATCCTCGGAAACCGACACGCTTTTCTCTCTACTAAAATCGCGTTTCATCCACCCCTTTTTGAGTGTCGGAATGTGCCGACCCATACTCCTCCTTTTCTTCAGCGTAGGAAGCTCCAAATCACTGGCGCCGGGGGTCGTCGCTGGAGTACTATCGCTGTCTTCCACCGATGCAAGCTTGTGATGCGAAACCTTGGCATCGTCCTGAGGTTCCTCCTGAATCGCCGCAACGGTTGGCCTACGAACCACCTCTATACGATAGTTTGTCGCGGGCACCTTCTGGAGCTCCTCATTTGAGGTAGCGTCTATTGGTCTACGGCCACCGAGCCCATCCTGGAGAGTTACTTCGGAAGGACGGCGACTAGAATCGAAGAGAGTCGCTTCTGACGGTCTTCGACTGTCAACCAAAGGTCCGCGTCCGCCAACGAAAAGAGAATCCGAAGTGATAGAATCGCGAGAGCTGTTGGAGGGATACTCTTGCTCGAAGGGATTGGGAATATCCTCGAAGTGATAGGGGCTATCCGAGCTGAAGATCTGAATCGCGGGCACTGTCGACTCGTGGACTTCAACAGTAGACGGCCCATCGCTGTCGGTGATCGAAGGCGCCGAGGGAGCGGCTGTCCGAACGCTGACCTTCTCCACGTCCGCCACCTTCGCACGACGAGCACGATACCTCTTCCTATACACGAAGAACCAGTACTTGGACTCGCCGACGATGACGTCATGGTAAAGCTGGTAGGTGGGGAGGATCCCGATTGCGCCCAAAGACCAAAATATGGGGTTGTGAAAAGTGGAGGCCATGAAATAACCGAGGCCGAAGGAAAGAGCCATGTACCACGTCACCAAGCTGAAATATAATCATCAACCCCTGCGACGGAAATTAGTAGACATCGAACACTCACTGTCCAATGTGGGTGGTACGAGAGTACAGACTCTCTGGCCTAGCAAATTCCGACTTCGACCGCGCTGATGTACCCCATGTCGTGATGCCGACGGTAAAGCAGGCGAATAGCTTCGACGGGAGGAGACCAAAGAAGTACTACGAGGAAACAAGTGTAAGTTGGAGAGCGGCCGGCCGAGCGTTTGCTAAACTTACCATAAAGCCGTAGACTCCGAATAAGAAATGCATAGGGTCGCGCATACAAATGACACCGTAGACGGACTTGATAAGCGCAACGCCAAACATCGTCGACAGCCAGATCACAGGACGTGTCCAGTATGATGGGCGATAGAACATTTGGATGACTGTCGCCGTCAGAATCATGGGATACAAGAACTGCTTGGTAGTCTCCACCGTCAACCACTGAACACCAGTCAACATCACGATGTCACACAGATCATAAGGGTACGTACTGCATCATGGTAAGCGAAACTCTTGGGGAACCAGAACGCCTCGCGGAAGAAACTCTTGGACCAGCGAGTTTGTTGCTTGACCCATCGGACGTAACCAGCAGGAGTGTCACTGTCGCACATTGCCAGGTGAGTGTAGCCTGTCTTATGGCCAAGGGACAGGATTCGGTTGCTCAAGTGACGATCGTCGCCGAAAGTCGTCTCCTTGCCTAAGAAAGACTGCAGGATCCAGGGCCCCAGGACGGACATGAGGTCGCTGGTGCGGTACAACCCGAGTGGGCCGGACAGACACCCGACGCAACCGAAAGCACTTTGACAGGCCCGCTCGACACTGCAGGTTATCGTAAGTGCCATGCCGGGTGGTCTGGACGGGAGGTGACTTACTTAAAAGCAAACCAGTACCGCAACGAAGACATGAGCGCGAGGAAAGAGTCCTTCTTGTTCCAAATGCGCACGTCACCGGTAACGCCTGCCATCTTCTCGCTGCTCATCAAAAGACTCATCAGGTTCGTGACGGCGTTCGGGTACACGTAAGTGTCGCTGTCCGTAGTGAGCATGGCATCTTTGGTCCCCAACGCGTAAGCGCCGACCATGAAGGAGGTGAACATCGCGTGTCGTTTGTGGCCGTGGGGCTGAGAGAAGCATATGCCCTTGTACTGCGACCAGTTCTCGATAGTAGATCGGGTATAGAGGTAGTCCAATACGTGACTCCAAGCGACCTCATGGGCGACTTCCTGGCCGGGGCGAGGCGCCTGCGTAAACCACATTTTGAAGTATTGCCAACGGGTCGGGTTGGCATAACCGAGGGTCTTGATGGCTTCCCAATATTTCTCCTTGTACATGACGGAAAGCAAGACTGGCAAGTGGACGATGAGGCGCTGGTCCTCAGGGAAGGCCTTGCCGAACGCGTCCGCCATGTCTAAGTCAGCAGGGTCGTTACCGTCCACGACACCAATGATGTGCTTGATAGGAAATTCTTGAGCTTGAAGACTCTTCAAGCACTGGAAGATCGTTAGACGCCGTCTTGGGATCCGGGAAGGGCTGACTTACTGCAATCCAAGCCTCTTCATCCTCGCGATATCCGACGACAGCGATACTAACTTCAGGCAACTTGAGTTCCTCGCCTTGGATGTCCTTGCCTTCCGCTTTATCCTTGAGCTGCTGTACGCCTTTGGTCATGTTCGAGGCTGCGGTGAGCTTGACGACCCTCCGACGATTTATGGACGCCGCAATGGTCTGAATTATGAAATCTGGAAGGAAACGGTCAATTCCTGGGCGAAAGAGACAAACTATGGTAACGTGCCTATGGTCAGGAGCAGACCGTACATTCCGAAGGAGAACCGTCCGAAAGTGATAATCTTGACTTTCAAGCCGTAACCGACAAGCAGCGACAAGACGACGGCCACAGAAAGCGTGATCTTGATCGCAGCCCTCACTTTGTGGATAACAGGCTTGGGCCGCTCAACGACGTTAAACGGCGGAACGGTCCACGGATGAGACGCCTGTGGCACCTCAGTCGTGGTCATCGCTGGCTCCGGCTCGACCATGGGAATGGCGGGATCGACGATCTCGAAGGCTGGCGGGACGTAGGGCGGCTCCTCATCGTCAAACTGCTCGTCCTCGAGAGTCGTGGACTCTCCATCACTCGTCCGGGATACCACCTCGATCTCAGTGTGTACCTTGGCGTAATCGTAGGGCAGCGAGGGCGCCCGCGGCACACTACCAGTGGGGTCCTCTTCTTCGATGGCGTTGGGCACGGAGAATGACTTGCGCGGCACGGCGTACTGCTCCTGATCCTCCTGTTCCGAGCCGGAGGACACAGACGGCCGCTTGTCGTGTGCCATAATCTTCTCCTTGTCGCAGGCGTAGTCCTTATCGCACACCGTAGGCGTATCGCTTGAGACAGACGAGATCGACGCGAACTCTCGTCTCCCCGCCGACGGGACAGAAAGCTTCTTCATAAATTCCTTCTTCGGCATGACTTTCATCTCGTACGAGGTATCGGCAGGGTCGAGACGGGCGCGACCTCGGCGCAAGCCCGCTTCTTGGGTATCGGACTCGACGGTCATGTTAGAGGAAACGGAGTACTGACGCGGCCGAGAGTTGGTGTTGGGAGATGGGTAGGGGTCCCAGGAGTAGTTGGGGGTGGTGAACTTGTCATCCGCGGGGACGGCGGACTTTTTCGAGCGCTGAGATAAAATGAATGAGAGAACAGGACAAGAGGAAATGAGCAGCGCACCTTTGGCTTCATGTTAAGCTTGAAAAGGCCCTTCCGAAGTTGCTGAACATCCGGTGCATAATTCTTCAGCATACGCGTCCGCTCGTCGGACGGTGTCATAGCGCCCGAGCCCGGCGAACAGGGCGTTTGTAGAGGAGAAAGCGCATAGGTACTGCGGCGACTCAAAGAGAAGTAAGACGCATCAGGGCGCTGCGGGGCGAATGGCGTGAGGGTGATATTTTCGAAGGGAGAGTTGGCTTGCATGGCGAGTGAAGCGCAGGTAGTTCAGAGTAAGTTCGTGCCGGAGAGGATGCAAGTAGTCCAAGAGCGTAGTTCGATGTCGTGATAAAATTGAAGGAGTAAAGCCCCTCATCCCCTCCTTTTTATACATAATTTGCCTGTTCGGGCGTGTCGGTTGCAGTGGTGCACGTACGATCATGGAAGACGGGGCGAACGCTCGTATCCAGGCCGCCTCTGCGGCAAAACGACGCGGAGATGGTCATCCTGTGGGGCAATATCCGCGCCCAGCCATGGCGCGACGGTCCCTGGGAGGCGCGCTACTCGGGACGGATGCAGGGCGCGAAGCGCCAGCGGATCGCGGAATCAAATGAATCTGACGTCCTTCCGTTGTCCTTCCGACCTGGACTGACGAACCACAACGGTTGCCTTATATGGCAACTGTTGTAGTTGGTTAGTCCTCGGCGCTCTTCCGTGGTCGATGATGGGCCTACTGGAAGGCATATGTATGAATAGAAATGGTTTGCGACCTGATAGTTGAAGGTGTATGAATTAATGGGGGATGACCCAAGCACCTACAACGATTCCCCTCCAGCTGGGGAAAGTGCGCGAAGGGTCGGGCTGGCTGTCGATCGTCGATCATCCGGTCCGTCTGAGACTCCCCGAGAAGCCCTATAAGCATTGTCAGCATGCCACAATAACCGTTGTTGATCTTATAGCAGGTTCGATGACGGCCTAGAATGGGGCAGGGTAAGTACTTGCGCGGGGCCGTCTGTCCGGGTCAAACTGCAAGTATACCGAGGCACACGGTTGAGATTTCAATCTAGACACGCCAATTAGTCTATCACTCATGGAATCCTATGTATGATAAGTCACCGAGATCCGCACTGCGGTGCAACTTGGACTCCGAGGTGGATCAGAGTGGATAAACGAGCGACGAGCCCAGCCCGCAAGAGACGACGCATCTGTTGCATTTGACCTGATACAAGGAATGAACATTGGAATGCGTGTTACAGCTATTCGTCGTGATTACAGGAACCCTGTAGATGAGCCACGATGTCGCCGTGATCTGTAGCGAGCCACGGAGACATATCGAGTGGAAGTCCGATCCAGGAACAGACCGTATTGAAGTTGTCGTACTTGATCTGGGTTCCGAAATCTGGTCCCCTTTCTTTATGCTGCACGCATATTCTTGGATGAGCGTGGCAGTATTAGTTAGTCTAAGCGTGGAACGGAACCAGAGTAAAGCACCCCCCGTGACAAAGCTAGTGCAACTACTGCAATCTGTCCCGTTAGATTGATATTCACGTACGTCTCAAGGCTGCCGAAGCCTAATAAGCAACGTACAACAGACGCTTGTGTGCCTGGGAGATGACCGGCAGAGTATGCGATGCTTCTGGGCAATATTGAGCGTTGACTATTCGGAGTTGATTTGGAGAGGTCGGATTCGCGGGAATGATAGCTGGCGGACAGGACATGACATACGGCCATGTATGGAAGTGTACCTGCTTAGTGCGGACATGTCGAGGCGGAGATGATTCTTTGATTGTACACACGTCAAAGTACCAGGAAGGTATAAAAAGAGAGACTCGCTGGTTTCTGCTGCAACCCATGTGTCTTCGTCCACGACCACTACTTTGTCGCAAAGAGTGCCGCATCTCACAGTTAGCCCTTGTCAGGCAATACTGAAAACTTGCAGGAAATTTTCCATCCAGGCCGTGCACACTATCTTGATGTAAGTCTTGCACTCAACAAGAAGGAGGAACTTGAAGATCGTGGAAATCTCACTCGCTCAGCAGACATGGACGATTTCCTCTTATTGACGAGCACGGGCAGACGACCCAGTGTGAGGGTATATTTCTCCCTGCGCACTGGATATCCTTATTCTTTAAAAAATTGCTGAAATACCGGATGTCAAGACTTGGAAGCAAAGATCGAATTGTGGGTCCACGAGTACCACATCAGCGCACGCGACAGAAAGGCGCTGCACAGCATCGGCGTTCTTCCGCTCACCCTGCCATTGGTCCCTAGATCAACCTGCGCAGCCATGAAATGCATATCAGTCGTGTGGAATGGAGCTATCTTCGATTCCTGCCTAGGTTTTAATATCGCCCAGCGTGACCGATGACAAGAGCACGCAACGTGTCCGCGGCAACACGCACGCAACGTGCTTCGCGTTCTCATCTAATCCCTACGATACTCAGAATCCGGCTCTAGTCCGAAACTTGCACTGTCTATGGAATAGTGCAAACCTACTGGAAACCAGTGCGTGTTTATCGTTCTTATCGAATCCAACAAGAGTGCCGCCAAGTTCGTTGCACTGAACATGATGCTGCGACATAACGCCCACTACACGTGTATGTGTTCGTAATTCTGACGGCCATCTGGAATCTGCAATGGTGCCCCGCTCCATCTGGCCGCCTGATAGGCACTTTCTCGATGCAGGAGTGGAACTGCGTGTTCCACCACCTCGACGAAACCTCCAGGCAGCCCCCGCAGTGCTCATAAGCCCTCGCGTTGCCGCCTCTTCCACCACACCCACCCCCGCCTTCTCAACTTCTCTGCAGACTTTCTTTCGCATTCGACCACTTAGTTAATTATTCTGGCATCTGCGATGGCCAGCCCCGCGACCAGCCCGCCCAGCGAGGCACCCATCTCCGCAAGCCCCCATGCGGGCAAGCGGAGCTTCCGCAACCGCGTTACGACCGTCATGCGGCGCGCCTCTTCCTTCGGCCAGCGGGAGGGCAGCAGGCCCTCCACCCCGCCCCGCGCCAGCTCTGAGCGTGCCCCGTCGAGACAGAGCTCGCTCGCACCCGCACCACTTGCCACCCCGCCGCCCGCGGACGACATCCACATGTCGCCCACTCCGATAGTGGAGAATGCGCAGGAGCTGCCGTCGGTCGCTGTTGCACCTACGCTAGAGACGGTCGCGCAGCAGGACGAGCCCGAGAGGAAGGAGGATGAGAAGCCGGAACAGAACGCGCCTGCTTTGGGTGAATCTTTGTCCGCTGAGCCGGAGCAGATGAGATCGCGCTCGCCCAGTCCTCGTGCCCCGTCCGAGCGGGCTCCCTATGCTGCCCCGCCAGCCGCGCTCGTGCCGACCGAGGCAGGCCTGGTCCTGCAGACGCAGACGGAGGAGACGCACGCACACGGGGAGACGCCGTTCAGCCCAAAGGACACGCCGCCTGAGGTTGTGACCATGCCCGCCCCGGAGCCAGCACCCTTCACTATGCCTGCTCCCGAGCCAGCGCCCGTCACGATGCCCGCGCCTCACCCGGCGGACTTGGAGCCTGCGAATCCATGGGATACGATTTCCGTAAAGTACTCGCAGAGCCCCCAGGCGATGTCCGACGCGGCGCCGTCTATCACCACGAAGCCGTCCAAGTCGAGCCTTGTCGGAGGGACCTCGGGCACGCAGTCGCGGCGGGTGTCTATTTCTTCTGAGGAGCCGCGTGGCCGAGCTTTGACGAGAGCCCGGGGTGCGTCGGTGTCGGAGAGCATCAGGGCTGACCAGATCAAGCGGATTATATTGGTCTCGGAGAGTAATGGTGATGCGAGAGAGGATGGGCCACCGGTGGAGTGCGTCAAAGTCCTTTCCAGTGGTTATTTAACAGGATCCTCACAGTATATGCCATTGTAGAGTCGTTACAGAAGACCCATTTGCAGACCCGCCATCCAGGAGGCATTCGCGTTCCCGGTCTGTTAGCCGACATGTCGATATTCTCTCTCCTGTGGAGAGCGTACCGGAGATAGAGTGAGTCTCGTTGATACCGTCGATTTTGTTCTATCTGATCTTCGAACCAGGCCGGAGAGCGCTGTGTCCTCCAAAGGGTCCAAGCTGGGCATGCCCCAGCCGCAGGTCAATGACTCGTCGTACGATGCTACTCCCACTCCTATCTCGATGCCTCTGCCCCCCATGCAGCAGGTCATACCGGGCCAGTATGTAGTCGGATTTGAACGTACGAGTGTTTCGCTAACCGTCCAATCTAGATACGTCCACACGTCAGCGTCGCGGTACAGTCTTGGGACTCAAGATCACCACCAGCCTGATACCGAGTATGTATCTTAGTAGTCTATGCTGAAATAGTCCACCCTGATCGCAAATGCATTGTAGCGAGACTCTTCCCTTGCTCCCTCGTTCGACTGTGCCATCGCGTACGGAGAACACTAGCAGTGGCAAAGGTCAGCCCGTCGTCCCGTACTACCCGACGCCCGCAGGGAGCCATTGGCCCGTGGCTGCGCCCCCGACTCCTCAAGCATTTGGCTGGACGGAGTACACACTTCCAGACGGCTCGAGGTACTACGTGCACGCCCATATGAGAGTCACGACCGACATGAATCTGCGCAACCCCAAGCAGCTAGAGGCAGTCACAGCGTACTTCGACCAGAAGACCGCAGAGGAGCTCTCGCTTCCTCCGGTTGGATGGGAGATGTGGCTGCGAGAAGCGCGGGCGAAGGGGAAGCACGAGTTCTCGTTCATCAGGCATTGGATCAACCACGATGCCAGGGTGTTGTCGTTCAGTCCTCCGCCGGCTCAGGGTGGTGCAGAGATGCTGTTCACCGACGACGACAGTATGTGTGGTCTCGTGCATGGGAAGGGGGGCCCTCTCTAACGTCACCTCCAGAACTAGATGTGGAGTATCGGTATTGGGCGTTCGTAGAGGGTCACCCCGCGCATCACTCCCTGCCTGAGAACGCTCACGCGGAGGCGATGGATGCATTGACTTGGTCGTACACCGGTAAGCCGTCGTAAGCTGTATACAGAATATATTCTAATTGCAGCTTCAGACTGTCTACTGCCTTCCAGCAGACATGCTGTAGCTCCTTTCGAACAAGGGGAATGTCAGGAGTTGATGACATTATTGAGATCGCTTGAGGGTAAGTCACGGCAAGCGGTGCAGCGTACAGACTAAATTGATGGCATCTGCAGATCCCGCCGAGAGATCAAAGACCCAGTCTGTGGTACATACTCGCATCGTGTCCAAGATTCTCATGCGTGTCGGTGAGTACCGCAATGATGTCCGTGTGGTCAATACGCTGAAAGGGACTGCAGCTCAATGGCGTCAAAGCAACTTCCGCCCTCACAAGCCTCTTCCCAATGACGCTAGCAAAAGTTCCCACGTTGAGCGACGCGTACCGTTCCGTCGAACACTCTTCGACTTCGTCGTCTCCGTCGTCTGCCTGGGTATACCATACATCTTCATGGATCGCACGTCGCACCGCCGCCTGGACGAAGAGAGCAACCTCCGCAACGCGGGACCGATGCTCATGATTGGGGCTTGCGCGTGTCTTCTCGTGAGTCTATCCCGGGCACGACGACGGAGACGATATTCACGTTCGCCCTCGCTCGGCCTCTTCCCTTTCGGCAGGCTGCTATTCTGCTCAGTGCTTCTGTGACGTTCCTGTCCTTTCCTGGGCTGGACGATGTCGCGAGGGTGTCGGGGTTTCTGACAGTGTTATGTTCAATCGCGAGTATGGCTGCGTGGGTGATATCCATGTTCAGGTATAATACTGAGACGGAGAGGACGGTGCGGTTCGTAGGCCAGGAAGGCATGATCGTCATTTCGGTAAGTCTACGTTGCAGCATAGCGTCCTTCCACCTTGCCTGACTAAGTAATCTGGCTCGCAGAAACGGAGCGTGGTCATGTCCCTCCCGCTCGTTTTCCTGGCCTACTCAATAATCGCATTCGTTACGGGTGTGACCATTTACTCCTTCCGTGGATTCTCTGTGACGAACTCCAAGATCATCGTACGACACTTCGATGAATATACAAAATGGACTGTCTTGGGCACTTTGGGCGGATTCGGTGGCGTGCTGCTCACAGCTGCTCTCCTGACCCGGTGACGGGTTCACCGGTACTGACGATGTGCCTGAGACTTTCCTTGCATATGATTGCATCTTGACATGTCTGTACGAGTATTTATCACATTTTTGTATGTATCTTTACCCATGACACGTCTGTTACCATGATCAATTACGACCCCTTTGGAGGATATTACATCGTACGCCAAGTGATTATAGCAATGCGAACAACTACACTAGTACTGCCTGATCCTAAGTAGTCTGAGTCTCCACTACCTCATACCGGCTAAACTGATTAGCGCCCCACAATACGGTGTTGTCCATCATCATTGTGGCAACATTCGTCACCGTCACCAGTCCCTAGCTATAGACAGCTGCTCTTGAAGTGTTACTTCAGTCTCGCGCGATAGTAATGGCGCATAAGCATCAGAGTGACCTTTACAAATTTCACAGGCCAAGGATAAATCTCCGGGAGACACCTAATCCATTGAAGGAGGAGTCGAAAGCGTGCGTCTCGGGATCGCAGACTGAAGAAACATACATAGCAAACTAATCATTGCTCATCTGTAGATGCTTGAGGCGGCTCGCCTTGTACCGTAGCAAGCCACCGAAGCTGAAGTTCCCCAGGTCGAGATGTGCGGCGGTACTCGTGGCCTTGTTTGTAGGCCGAATGGGTGACTTGTATGTCGTACTTAGCCGGTAGGTCCATAATTCATCGCGATGTACCTTTTGGCTCCTCAAATGACGAATACTTGACTTACATTCAAGTCGGTCTGCGAGCCTGAGATCGTTTCCGGGTGACACCTCACTTCCGGGCGGTAAGGTCGAACCCCAAGACCGCACGATCGAAGACACTGCGGTAGGTGAGCCGACCGCCTCCGCCATTAAGGTTACTCATAGAGAGATGCGTTCTGAAGCGTAGAGAGGCATTTGAAGAGGTATACTTGATATAGACCTCATTATCTCCTTCGTAATCGAGACCGTGCCGGCAGATAGGTCTACCTATGGACCGGCACAAAGCACCACTGCTATGCGTCCTCGAGCCTTTCATGGCGCGCGATCAATTGATCGTTACTCCGTAAGTTAGCTCTTCACTGCACACTCGTCTATACTAACTCCAAACCAATCCAGAGTTGTAGTTCTCATCCTGGACAACACCCTGCGCGTACGTACGCCTCGTTCAGCCTTTTTCACCCGTATTCAGCTCACATCCCATTACCTAGCCGATTCTCAACAGATCGGAAGTTACCTCTCTCTTCTCGCATCCCCTCGCGGCCTTCCTCTCCTCCGAGTCGCCCTTCCCTCATGACCCCGAAACCACGGAGCTCCCCTATCACTCATACGACGACATTAACTGGAGATGGGGAAGATACAGCCAGTCGGGAGAGAAGGAGCGGAAAATCAGGATGCATAGGTTCCTCACCGGGAGAGAAGCCGGCGGGGTGAAGCCCGTGTTTGGTTTAACCGCGTATGTCGCCCACGCATGATATCGTATCCTCGAGACGATGACTGACGGGCCTTCGCAGAGCGATCCTGATCGAAGTCGCAACCATTGGCTACGCCCAAGAACCCGAATTCGAAGTGGAGGCTCCCGACCAGCCGTCGCAGTTCGAGCGGATCGTGTGCGCAATGAAGTATACGGAACACTTTCGAGAAGCCCAGAGAGAAGAAGGGTTGGATCCTGACAAAGTCCCGGACCCGGCCAAGTTCAGAGACCACTCAAGGCGAAGATCTAATCGACGGCGAAGGATACGCAGTCGCTTGTAGAAACGTTGCTAATCTGCATTTTCGCGCTTTATTTGATTGTAGAGTTTTACAGTAAGATTGCCCACATGTACAGCACTACGGATCTACAGCAACAGTGGAATATATAATGCGTCAGTCAAGTATCAATGGAGATGCAATACGACGGACTGGCGCGGAGGATGAGGTCCCGATATAACACAGAAAGAGCAGAGAAATGTACAACAAGATAGCTACCGCTATATGACGCTTGGCGTCAAACAAATAATACAACTGTACTTCCGTCCAGTCTAGAGGGATGATTCATGCAAGACATTCCGGGAGTGCAAGATCACTGATGCCTGGGGCTACCAATACTGGCCCAGCTTGAGTCCTCACTACCGTCAAGCGACTGCACGTCGTCCTCGTGGACGCTGACTGCTGCAGAGGAGAGTCCAGAGTGCAAACTGAGTACATCATCCGCGTCGGAGGGCAAAGAGAACGGCGAAGTCATGGCCGACCTCGCCTGCGCGACAGCTGCGAGATCGGAGAACGGCGATTCTGGACGAGAGCCGGACAATACGATCTGACGGGGCGGAGAGGGCGAACGTGAGCTAGAGGGAGAGCCTGAGGGAGAGCCTGAGCAAGCCGACTCGAAAACAGAGATCGCTGAGCGGGACATAGCCGAGCGAACAGCGGGAGTGGAAGACCTGGACGAGGAGGGAGTCGGAAGTCGAGGATAGACTATGGTCGGTGCAACAGCTGTCGGGGGTGTGGCGACTCGTTCCTGGTATTCCGAACCTCGCACCGACCCTTCATCGATATCGCTGATGGTCAGCGTGCCGGACGGCGTGCGGCCGACGGACGTGCGCGAGGATGAGGATGTAGTAGTAGTGTCGAAGATGACATGGGTAGGCGACATCGGCGCAAAAGGTATCGAAATATTCGACTAACGTCCATGCTCAGATATACGCAGCGTGACGGTGAAAGGCCTCAGACGCACCTCGTCCAATGCAGACGCATTGCGGTTATGCCTCTGCCGCAGCTCAGACTGAGATCGCTCAACGCCGTTCCTCCATTCGTCAACCTCTTTCGCAACGAGCTTCTCCAGCTCGATAGACGTACGGTCGTCGGCATCCGAGCCCTTCCCAAGCTCGAAGGAACGTCTGGGGTGACTCGGCCCAGCTTCGCCTTCGTCTGCCGAATAAGGCTGAGCGAGTGCAGGGCCCTGCCGTTGACGCCGCCGTGCCCGACGGCGAGCAAGGTAACTCTCCGCCCACGCTTCGACTTTCGGGGCAATGTGGGGTTCATATACGAACTGCGTTAGACATATCATTAGCATCCATTTCTCCAGGCGATGTAACCGGCCCATCTGACCTCCTTGAATGCCACGACGGCGGCGACAGTCCCAACGACGGCTACGACGGCATAGACAGCTGGACCGGGCATTGTATCTGACGGCCCCCAGGCAAGATGATGGTGCTGAGAGAGCTGCGAGCCCTGCGTTTATAATAATACACAGATCGCAGCTTCAAAGCGGGAGATCATCTTCCCTCAGCCGGCCGGCACGCGTCCCAAGCATTTCCCTGCAAGCGCCCGCAGCCACAGCCACATATGGGGATGGGCGTACTCCCCGTGTGCATTATTTAATCTATCCTATCGGTCCAAACCACGAACTAATACAGAAGTGTTCTTGCTACGGAAAAACTGAAACGATGCTATCATGAAGTAGTAGTCCGAGATGCAAATGAGTGAGAATGGATGCACTAGAGACAGAATGTCTTTGTCCGCAGACCGTCCGATGAGAGTAAAGTCAGTCCTTGAGAACAGAGATACGAAGTCTACTATGACTCGGAGAGGATCTTGTCGATAGATTCGTTCAGGAAGTCCTTACGTGAAATCAAGTCCGCCTTGGGGAATCGAGCCTGGATGGCCTCGCGAGCAGTTCTGCAGACATTCGTCAGTCACAAGACGATATGAAAAGCACGAGAAAGATTCACTTCTTCGTTACAGTCATTAGGTCTTGGGTGCTAAGATAGAGCCGCAGCGCATTGAACAAGTCCTCATCCGTAGGATTGGGGTCCATACTAGGCGGAGCTTGAGCGAACGGATTGACCGACGTAGCCAAGGAGAACGTCGACATCGGTCTTTGCTGCATACCGAGCGCAGGGATCGATGGTGGTGGAGCAAATCCGGACTGAGAGTCGCCGCCGAACATGTTGTAGTTCGTCATCATCGTATTACGCGGCCCCGCAGCCATTGGCACTCCATAGACGCTGCCGGTGTGTTGGTACCCCAGTGGAGGCAACATCGGACCGCCGCGCTCAGAACCCGCCACCGATCCCGGTCCACCGCCAAACGGCATGAAGGGCAGCTGTGGCATCTGGCCGCCATACATCGAGCCGGCCTGTCCCCCTCCATATTGCGACATCTGGCCCTGTGAGGGTTGGCTCCTCAACCGCTGATTAGGCGAGCTAAGGACGTTCGTATCACGGTAGAAGTCGCCTGCTTGGGATGACTGGTTATACGGGTGTGGTGATTCGCCCCGAGAGCCAGGTGCGTGCGAACGCGAGCGAGGCTTGCTGCTATATCCAGTGCGTCCGGTCCTGCCTGTCCGTTGCGTCTCATCAGAATGGCGAGAGCCCGTTTCCCATGCCTCCGCTTCGTATTCTGCGTTAGACAATGGGTCAGAACCAGTCATCCACGGTATAGCAAGTAGGCAACATACCACTAAATTTCTTGAGCGGGATCATGGACTCGTCATACTTCTCATCATCGTTCATGACGACCTTCTTGTTACTGCCTTCACCGATGACAAGCCGAGTGTTACCCCAACTGAAGTCATCCATGAACCAGAAGGAGTATATAGGCAGGAAGAAGCTGTAGACAGGATACCTGTAGCCAAGAGAATTAGGCTCGGCATAGACGCATGTGTAATCAACGACGCACGAGATGATGTAGACAACCATCCATCCCAAGAGCATGAACTCTCGCTTGAGAATGAAGATAATCGCCTGATTTAACCGCTTCCTTCAGTCCGAAATTTGTACCGGTAGACGAGAAAGACTGACCTGCAAACCATACACAGCCGCGATCATTCCAATTGAGATGTATGGAATTGGAGCTGCCTTCGTCGCGACTGTGACAATAAGATAGACAAGCTACGCATACGGGATCAGCTCCAAGTAATCACATGCAACGAGAAAGGCCACGTACGTATGCACAGGTCGCCGGCAGGATCTGAACAGCAAGACAATTCAGTATCCTCCTTCCCAACGACGTAATCACTACTCACAAGCGTACCCAACAAGTCCACGAAGACGAAGAATCGCATTGAGAAGCAGCAGAACCCAAATAGCTCGGGAAGGAACGCCAATTCGCAAAGGTTGTGCACAGTGGAGTTGATCCAACGCCGACGTTGCGAGAATAGTACACGCCAGGACTCGGGGGCCATAGTGTGAGCGACAGCGTCCGGAATGAACTTGGTCTTGAAGGTCGGGAAATGCTTCATCAGAAGGGTGGTCAAGAACCGATCTTCACCGAGCGAAAGGAGATTCTTCTTATGCAAAGTGTCGACGTTAGGGTCAGAGTACTCCTCAATTATACGATTGGAGATGATGATAGGGCGACCTTTGTCGGCTGTCCGAATGCGATAGACGGAGAAACAACCAGGCAGACAAGTGACTGAACCGAACAAGCTCTCGAAGGCCTTGGAAAGATGGTGGGAGATGTAGTATTCGTAGACCTTCAAAGGCGCAAGTCAGTGGTGTGCGGTTGAGCAGAAAGGCGGAACACGTACCTGGATCATCGTCCACCATGAGCCTTCTTCATTCTCTAATCTCGTTTCACCGCATATTCCAATGATACTCGAGTCATCAGAGCATGAGGCAATCAGTCGATTCACAGAGTCCGGTGTAACGGTCTAGCGCACGGGGTCAGCAATTTGTTTTCACCAGACACGTCGACAATACTCACCGTATCCGCATCGACAGTTAAGATGTACTCATAGAACGCCGGGTCAATGCCGATAACGTTACGCATTTGATGATAGATTTCCAGCTCCAAGGGCGACATCGGAGAGTCAAAATGGACCTTGTTCAGGTAGGACATAAGAAGGATCTGGCTGTCTCGCTTGCCACGGTTGCCGGGCTTGGACCGCTCCGTCGGCTTGCCCACCTTTACCACCACCATGTATCTGATCATAGTTAGAGTAAATGGTATTCCAAACAATGTTGGGACTCACGGCACGACATGGCCTTCAAACTCATACAGACCAGAGTAAACCTTGCCATAATTCAGAGCCCGTGAACCCTCCCCTATTGACTTGAACAAAAGTGGCTCCGGATCCAGCTTTGGATCGACCCCCAATATATCAAGGACAATGCGCGGTGTCGTCCTGTCGTTGCCACTACCGATGATGTTCCCGTCACAGATCATGAAAATGAGCTTCCGCTTGTCGTCATAGTTAAGAGCGGCGAGGGAATCAATAGTTCGTCGCAACGATTCCTCGCCCTCGGTGTAACAAGGGACTTGGCATAAAACGAATTTGTCAAGCATTTCCGGATTGCGCTTCGGTGAGAGCTGTAAGGCAGACAAGACTAGCATGCAATGTAAGTATATGACAGTCTACGCATTGATTTACGCTCACATTTGAGGACCATGGACGCCATGAGAATAGCTGAGAATATCAGTAAGAGATAGTTCTGAACTTGACATCTTGCGGTCTTCCGGAAGTCCATCTCTCCAACATAAAATGCATTTCTCAAACAAACTTGGTTCAGATTCCGAGTTTGCGCATCCATTCCCGCGTACACCTTGTTCAAGGCATCCGTGACATCTTGACCGGGTTGCTGCTTGAATATATCGACCAGATCACTGTCTAGGAAACTATAGGCACTATTCGTGCCGCCCAAGACGCTTTGGGTATTGATGTAATCCGTAAGATCATAGACTTGGTTTTGCCATATGACCCAGTTGCTGCGAGCACATTAGGATTGGGCAGGTACTCGTGGATTAAAAAGGAAAGATTTACCGTATATCAGTGTTACCACCGTCAGTGGAGGCAGCCGACGCAATATCGTTCTTGGAGTATACCAAGGGCCCTTTATGATAGTTCTTGATTTTGGGCAGGAACGTGTCCGTATACCAATTGTCATCGTGGAGCTTACTGTTTGCGTCCGAGGCCAAGGGACCAGAAGTATGCACGGCAGTGGGTATTAGGGGGGTGAAGTTCGCATACTGCAAAGCCATGGTCTTGTCGTTGACCAGATTGGGACAGGCCAAATAGAGCGGTGGCGGGAAGTAGTCCGTCATATCAGTGCCGGCCAGGGTCTCGAGAGTATCCTGACCATTGCTAGCCTCGCCCTGGATATCACTATGGTCCCCGTGGATGAAGTTGGAGAAATCGTATACTTCGCCCTGGATCGCAACCCACCAGTCGTTGTTTCCAGTGTGCTGGGCAACCTCGTTCGTCCCCCATGCCTTATCGAAATTGGGGCACAGGAGCCGGCCGAACTCGACGATGTAGAACACGACGATTCCGTTCAGCAGGAAGATGAGTACGAAAATGGCCACCTTTTCCCTCCAAGCTAGTCTCACGTCAGGCCGCTTCATGCGACCCACTTTGTTCAGGACGAACGACGGTATCCACCATGTTATACCCCATACAACCCAGAGCCACATACGTCGCGAACGACTAGTAGGCACTTCTTCAACTGCATTCGGCGCCTCTTTCACGACCATCCCCCCGCCCTCCTTAGACGGCTCGTAAGGCGAGCGGTCACCAGGAGACCCATCCTTCTTGTCATAATCAGACTCCCAAACACTGTTGTCGGCATCGCTGTACGCAGGAGCGTTGGGCGTACGAAGGCCACCTGACCCATAGTAACTTTGGTTATTGGGATCGCGGTACTGCTGGCCATCGGCGCCCGTCCTGGCCAACAGCAGGTTATCTGCACTGTCACCATAGCCACTCTGGACCATAGGCCCGCCCGTCGAATGGTGAGTGACCTCAGTAGCATCATCCGGGTATGCAGCGTCTTCCACCGCATCCTCGTCGGACGGCTTCCTCTCCTTCTCCGCCGCACGCAGCGGGTCCTCGACCATCTTCCAGGCGTCATACGTCAGCCATATCGATCTATGACCAAGCAAGTAGTCCACGCCCTCCCGCCATCCGTTCGCAGCAGCGCACTGGTGGATCCGGTCCGCCTCCTCCCCACGCATTGTCGGTACGTATCGGTCGCAGAATGCCGACTTCTCGTAGTCAACCATGAAGTCCTGCTTACGCCGTGCAACAATATCAGGCAGGAGCAAGGCCCGGATCTGCGCCTTAACCCGTCGCTTGTCGAACGAGTTGGCAGAGCCTGAGTCGTTGGGTCGAATGCAGGACACTGTCCATAATCGAGTGCGGTCGATGTTCGATAGGATCTCGGAAAGGTTGTAGTTGAGCTGTGTGGTAACAGGGTACACCTTTCCAGGATCTAACCGAGGGTGCTCTTCGCCTGACGCTTGTACCGACCCATCCGCGGCGATGATGCGAGTTGGCTGGCGTAAAGGCTGTGATGAGACTTGAGCCTGGACGATGATACCTTCGTCCCGAGGGTGACGCTCTGCAGCCAAGCTGGGACCTGAAAATAGCTTGGAGACGAAGGACTCTGACGAGCCGCGGAGCATGGTCACGAAGGCTGAGTCCAGGAGGTCGGCATCCTTCTCGACGAAACCTGTCACATCATACGAAACACTTCCGGCGTAATGATTGATGCCGAAGAGGTTCCTGTCAGCCTGACCTCCCATGCTGGGGCTGGAAACGAAGGAGGCATGGACGCCAAACTTCTCGACCAGGTCCTGTAACATATCCTCATCCTTCTTCTCACTACTCTTACCAGACTTGTACGACGAACAAGCCTTGTTCATCACGCCCAAGATCCCTCCGGGTTTGCGGTGAGCGCGTTCGCTGAGAGTCGTACCTCTGAGAAGCTCAATGCAGGCGCCATTATCCATGGTTGTGATAGGTGTTAAAGACACACCATCGCCGGTCAGCTGGCTATTCAGCCCCACACTGTCCTCGAAGATGTTCCGCACGACATACGAATGCACGACCTCGTCGGCAAAGTTGATGCAGAACTCGTCGAACCCATTGTGACCGTACGCAGAGATAAGAGGCGCGTTGGTGAAGGCCATCGAATTGGTGCCGGTCGGGCCCTTGGACTGGTGACCCGGCTGATCGAAGAGCACGATCTGCGTCGAAGGAGGAGGGTCTTGAGAGCTCGGTGCAATGCGGTGGTTAGCGCTCTCAACGACATATGCAAAGAGGATGGCGTAGAGATCCCGGACAAACGAGTCCCGCTGTGCGGCGCTCTGCTCAGCGTTCAGTAAGACGGTGTACAGCTCCTTCCGAACGTAATTGGTCTTGTTGGTCAGCGTCTGACCAAGATCATCCGCGGACACGCCGAGCAGACGAGCCGCCTGCTCCAGCACCTGCGTGTTCATAACGTACGCCGACACATCGCGGGCGTCCGCTTCACCAAACTGCAGGTTACCGAGCAAGAGGATAGCGACGACAAGATTGAAGATGGACGAGATGTGCTTGGGCTTGAACCCTAGCGTCTTCATCGCGGCTCGTAGCTCCTCCATCGCGATGCTGTCGTCGCTGAAGGGCCCCGCCGGCAGCCGGTAGCATCCTGAGGACGCTAATAGGGCATAGTCGGACGGATCCTCCAAGTTGTAGAAATCCCGCTCTTCCCGCTTCGCCCCGGCCAATAACTGGTAGAAGATGTGGTACGTACGCTCCTCGTGCGACAGGTGATTCAGCCGCGACTTGTCCAAGCCCCACGTCAGCACCTTCGCGGAGCCGATACGACCACGCTCGTTGAAGTGCAACTCGAGGTACCGGCTGTGTCTCGATGCGTTGGGGTTCATGAGCGTCTTCGCATTTCCAAACGAGTCGAGCAACGTATTCAAAGATTTCACTTGCTCCGCAAGTTTTGATTCCCTTTTGGAATGTGATGAGAGACGAAGCAGCTGCTCCACGACGACCTTGCTGCTGGAAGACTTGCCAGAACCGGTGATACCTCTTGTGACACAAGTCAGGCTAGAAATACGGCTGGCAAATACGCATAATGACGCACCGGAACACCACGGATTGGGACTCGGCTCTCCTCCTCATGAGCAGGTACATCTTTCCCGCCAGATCGTACAAATGAGGTGGTAGCGGCGGCCCCGACTGCCCCAAGGGCAGACTCGTGTCCTTGTAAGACCTCTCCTCATACTCCTTCGCGCTCGAGTCGTTCAGGTTCGCGAGTGTTTTATACGGATTAACCACGACAAGGTGGGATGTGTTGATTCGGGTGTAAGGTAAATCAGAGCGAAAGCGAGCTTGGAGAACAGAGAGTATTGTGTCATCGGAGGGGTAGACCGTTGCAGATGCCGAGTGTGAAACAAGGTCGACGAGGTCGCCAGAGTGAACGGCCTGGTTTGCCGACGCGGAGGCCATGGCCTACAAAGGAAAGGAAAAGAACGACACGCCCGCTGTCGAGGCTGTCTGCGACGTCGTCAGATGAAGAGGCAAAGGAACGGTGGGAGGCGAAGTCGACGTTCCCCCGCGTGCGTCGTGTGAAGCCTGTTCTGGCAACCGTTCGCACGGGAACTGCCTTCCGCCACGAGCACTCTCGAGCACTTGCCAGAAAAACGGTGATGCAAACATAGGTTCTCGATCAATTTCCGGGTATACCAGGAGGTCTAGGTCCGTGTTTAGTGGCCCTTTTATTGAGGTTATAAACTGGATTACATAGAAGAGTCCAAGGAATATACAATACGACTAGAGTAAACGTCGCACCTACGATGCGTCCACCAAAACACCTTCAGAATCGTCCGACGAAGCGGACTTGTCAAGCCCTGTGAGTAAGTTAGCATCGCAAATTGAAATGGACGTAGATATCTTGCCACGCACCCCCCTCGCCGTTGACTGCAGCCGAAGGAGCAGCCTGCAACGCAGCCTCTTCACGTGCGAGCGCGTCCTCCCAGCCTTCCTCGAACAGCTCTGGGTTCTCCTTCGGATTGGCTATGGACGCCGCGATCTTCTTCCGGTTCTTCGCAACCAGGTCATCCCGCCACGCGTCGACCGTCCTGGGTACTTGACTGCATAGCGGACAAGCTCAGTACTTTCTCGGGAACACACCGCTGCGGTGGAACTAACCTCGGAGAATAGGTTCGCGCAAACATAGCAGCCTCTGGGATACGTTCTGTCTTTATTAATAAGTCAACGCAGGCTTTCGTGTTGCCGAGTTGGAAAAGCGTTGCGAACGCGAGGTTATTCGCACCCTTCTCCTCTAGAAATGCAAAGCATCTGAGTCACCTCATGCTCATGCAACGGAAGCGCCACAAGTAGACTCACCAGCAGCATGAGCCAATTTAGACAACCCGTCTCGATCTCCTATTGAGAGCAATAGCAACATGAGAGCACTTAGGTCTCCAGCCTTCTCGAAGCATTCTCTCGCGAGATCGAACCGCCAGACGGCCAGAGCGCGGTCTCCCAACGCCTTCCACTTAGACTCTGCTTCTGACTCGGGGACGGACCGCGCGATCCCAAGGGCAGTGTCGAGATCATCTAGCTGTATGGCGAGATCGAACTTTTGATCCGGGTCGGTGGCTACTTGAAGAGCGAGCTCCTTCAAGTCTGACGGTCCCTCAGTTGCAGTGATGCGGTGAATTCGGAACACCGGACTTACCTCTGCCCTCCAAAAAGCGGGCGACTTTATTCCGCTGGTCCTTGGGAATGGTCGGCAGTATCTCCTCGGCTGCTTCCATATCACCCCTTAGCACTGCAGTCTGATATTCCACCAGACTGAGTGCCAGGGTGTAAGCGTACACGTTCACATCCTTGTCGCCCAGGTAGACACGATTATGTGCCGGGATGTATCCCATCAGGTACAGTGGTCTACAAAAATCATTAGCAAGGCCGACCATGCAGGCTGACTCGTACTCACGTATCGAATTGAGTGATGGTATACGACTCCGTGCCCACAAAGTAGTTCAGGCGATTGTTGCTATTTGTGTAGATGAAGCAATCCCCTATCCACTTCGCAGTCTTGACACTGCAGAAAAGTCAGTAAGACGCACACCCGGGTCAATTGCCAAACGGCGTACCTCTCTGGGACTTCGGCAACCACGTCGAATGCTTCTTCAACGCCTTCGTCGCCGATGTCAGCGCCCTCCTCGAGTTTTGACGTGTAAGCGTCGCGGTCGAACCGAAGGACGTAGAAAGAGTCCTTCGTGCTGATCGCTACAAGCTGGCCAGTCCCTGACCAGAAGACCTATTGCAAGAGACATATTGAGCTGAGAAGGCGCACTAACGAAAGGAGGAACTCACATTTTGTGCATCAACCTCGATCCTCCGCACGATCTCACCGGTCTCCCAATCCCAGAACAAGACAAACCCATTACCCCTCGCTCCAAGCAAGGTGCCGCCATGCAACCCTTCGATGGCCCACGTCCCAGCACCTTTCATCCCCGCGCCCCCTCGTTCGCGGAAACTCTTGTACACCCGCACCTTCGTCTTACCCTCCAGCACCGCATACGTATTCGAGTCACCAGCCCACGCAAAGGAGTTGCCGTTGCCGAAGGCCTTATTCCGCCATGCAAGCGCAGTGTAGATGATGTACTCGCCATCACCAACAACAGTAACGAATCTGCCGTTTGGCGAGTGGATGAGCGCGGTGGGGAAGACTTCCGTGGAGCCCAGCTCCTTGACGGACACCGGTATCCGGGTGCCCTCCGCCGTTACATCGTCTTGCAGCGTCTGCAGGTTTGCCGACAGAACTTCCTGGTTACGGGTGTAAACTAGCTTGCCCGACGGGTCCATGCTGAATGTAGGTTCGTCCCGGCCGAGCTAGCATGGCTCCATAAACATACTAATCATCATAAGAGAGCATACACTCACTTTGATGATCACGACGCCCTCGTCGAACCCCACCGCTACCTCGTTCGCATCTTTGCGCAGCGAGACACACCATGCCCGCTCCAGTGCGTAGCTTAGGGTGTTCTCGAGCCGATACGTCCCACTGTTCCAGATCTTCACTGTCCCGTCCTCGCTTCCACTGATGATGATAGGGAGGTTAGGGTGAAACACCGCAAAGGAAACATTATTTGTGTGACTTTGCATAGTCTGCACGCAGCTCTTGCTGAGATAATCCCAGACCTTCACAGTGTTATCGTCCCCACAGGTTACGAGATATGGCTTATCAGGACCGGGGTAGAATTCCACATAGTTCACACCGCTAGGGTGCGCTTCCATAGTGAAATTAGCAGTGGAGGAGCCAAGGGACCACATCTTGACATTATGGTCGAGACATGCTGATGCGAATGTATTGGTGTCCTTGGGGTTGATAGCAATATTCATGATGTAGTGGGTGTGCCCTTCATACACCTGCATGGTGTCGGTAGCGCTCACAGCACATATCAGCGCATATACTCACCTGAATACACTTCCATCCCTTCTCCCAGTCCCATGCCCGGATCGTCATGTCATCACTTCCCGTGAGCACGATGCTCGCCGTCGGATGCACCGTCAGACATCGAATGTAGTCGGGGTGCGCTTCGAACGCGATGACCTTTTCGTGTGTGTTGTAATTGAAGACACGAACGTGGAAGTCGTCACAGCCGGCGACGAACCAGTTTTTCCGAGGGATAAATCGGACACAGCGCACGGGTACTTCAGCGACTTCGAACGTCCTGACCAACGCGCCCGTCTCATGGTTGTAGATGTTCACTGAGCCGTTGTACAGGCCGGTCAACAGCCACGGCTCGGTCGGATGAAAGTCGACGCCTTTTACGCGGTCTGTCCGCTGGAAGAATCTTCTCTGGGGACTAGGTCAGAGTTTACCATTCCACGACATTGATGCTACTCACATTGACGTCTAGTAACATCCTTAACCTATGGACCGGCGTGAGCGACGTGTAAAGGTCCAATTACGATCGGGGAATAGTCAAGATCCCGACACGTGGTGTTCCCATATTCGGTCATCGACGATACCAGAGGAGGCTCGAGAATCGGACAAAGGGGGGCTGGTCCGCATGAGCCTATGCAACTTCCACCTGAGCAAATGTCTGAAAGTATAAGCAGAAAATAATTCTATAGAGAAGACAGAAGGGCGTCAGGAGCCGTCATGGAAGGTGTTCGAACTGAGGATAGTGGTGGGGTCCAGGGGGAGGGAAGGAGGAAGGAGAATTCCATAGCAGAATCACTCAAGCAGTTGCTTTTATAAAGCCTCGATGTAGCTCAAGCAGCGGAGAATTAGACAGCATGAGCTGCTTGGGGACTTGGTCTATTACTCAAGACATGGACGGATTAGGCAGCTGGTATTCCATATCAGGCATCCCGCCACGCTGCACAGCGCTTCGGACGATCCTTAAGTTCAGCCTCGCCACTCATGAAACGCGTTCAGGGACGTTATGGCTTTGCCTCTGAAGAATTGCTTGTCTAGTCGCAATCCTGTTGCAGGCTGATCTGTAACTATATACGATACAGCTTGTGCGGGATGTGTACAACTTTGGAACAGCATCCACCGTCGTTCCAAGCAAGGGTGTGCGTGCGCACTTGCTCTACTCGCTCGCGATGCACTGACACTCATATAGCAGTAAATAGGCTGTGCTAAATAGTTTACATGGGCCCTCCTTGAATGTAGCATAGCCCGTTTCCACCTTGCAGGCATGTCTACGAGTGCCACTCAACAGCAAAGCCGACCCATCAGGCCATTGTTCTACACGACATTGTGCATCACAGGGACCGCAAATCATGGCTTTCATGGACAAGCCACTCCGGTGTATCGGTAACGTACTAAAAGCGTCCCTCTTATCCCTGGTTCTGTCGACTGGAAGCACGACCCGGGCTCCATTGTTTGGTCGAGATTTCGCACCTTCAAAGAACCGATTCACAGTCGTCCCTTTCGGCTTCGGTGAATTCACGAAACGGCGTTGCCATGACGAAGATTCGGGCAGAGCAGAAAGAACCCAAGTCACTCGTCAAACTGCAGCCACCGCACCCGCAGATTGAGCCACCCATTATGATCGCGATATTTAACGGCCCAGCCTCGTCTCGTCGGCGCCATCCCATTGCAGCTGCGCCTCTGTACGACGAGACATTTGTCCTCAATGGCTGGACCCAGAGGTTTGTGTTAATTATGAACATATGAACGCGAATGCGAACCGACGCATTTCCTTTGTCAGGTCAAGTGCGTGCCACTCGAGGCACCCGCGGAAATATTCAGCAACTACTACTACAGCCGCGAGACATAATTGATCAGGTACGTCGTACATTGCACAGCAGCTGGGTAGAGGCGAGTTTACGCCATCCAGATATTCATATGGCTCCATCCCCTTGACCTGCTGCGCATGTCATGGACTACCAAGGCCCTGCGGAAATACCTCATGTCTCGTGAAAGCCGGTGGATCTGGCGGGAAACTCTCAAAACTATTGAGGGGCTGCCTCCGTGCCCTGAGGACTTGATAGAGCCGGCCTATATACGCCTCCTCTTCGACACCCGATGCTATGTGAGTACATACCGTTTTGAATTACTCTAAACTTATCTCATTGGCGGACGTTTAGTTCTGCCTCTCCCGAGCTCAGAAGGTATACTGGAACTGTCGGACGAGGTGCTGCAGTACTTGCTTCGGGTACAGGTACGTCTGTATTTTCATCCATTTCGAACAAATGTATAATTTATGAGTCTAGATTCGTCATGTTCCTCGACACACTCGACGTGCCGAAAGCGTTTTATCCTGATTTTCTCAACGCGGTGCCATGCGATCTGGTCACCCGCAATGGTTCGTGCTCTGAAGTCATCTGTAATACCCATTCAACCAATTTACTCTTACAGGTCGGACTGAGTTGTTCTTCGGCAGGGCCGAAGGCGAGGAGCTTCTCAAACAGTTTATGCAGGTCTACGGAGACAAGGAGGAGCTAGCCAAATTCGTGTTGGCCAAGCAAGAACGTAAACGGTCAATAGCATACGTATGTCCTTCCAATACTGCCCCTTTACCGTTATTGAACATTACTTAAAGCACGCCCAAGCTTGTGTTATATGGGAAGCGGAGACGCGCCGCAGACGCTCGGATGAGCTGCACGATATCAGGCAAGAGCGCGAAAGAGCGTAAGTGGCAATGACACAACTTCTCGCATGTTGGAAGCTAAGCCTTGCGCGAAGAATTCGGGAAAGACTAGGCGCGCTTGGATGGACCGCGGAGCTGCGCAAACTGGACGAATGGAAACCAGGAACTTTCTCCGCCCACCAACATGTCAGGGAGACTAAGGTGCTTACGGACAAAGGTATGGCCTTCCTCCCTTCACCGCCAGATTGACTCACTTTTCGGTATTTCTAAGGTTGGGCCGCGATTCAAGCAGAATTGGAGAGGTTCCTCGATGATATGAGGGCCCAGCGCGAAACAGAGGAGCGTAGAAGATTGATTAGGCACCGCCAGGCGATCCTGGCCAAAGTAGTGCAAGCGTATGCTTCCAGTCTCCGCCTGGATCAGCTCTTGCCAAGTGTAGCAGATTTCTGCGACATGGAGGAGTTCCAGGCTTTGATGGAATCTCCCGAAGACTACCACGTCCACAGCGCGATGATTCAGCTCATCCCCCGGCTTCGTGAATTAGCCTTCTTCTGGCGGGGAAGGGCAGAGAACTTCCTGCTCAGCCTGGTACCTTGGAGCCCGTATGGACTGCCGGGATACGACATTCGAAGACTGGATCTGGCGACTACTTGGTTCAAGTGCGTCGGAGTCTGCACCGGCTGCGACGAGATTCTGAACTATCCGAGGATTCTGTGCCACCACCACATGACCGCTTTAAATTATGCAGTGAAGGACAGGTCCGCCGAACAGTGGTCGACTTTCAAGGCCCTCGGCCACGAACCTTGGAATTTCGACGGTAAAAAAATCGCGCATCATGCAGAGGCTGCTGAAGTTGCGGCGACACTGGTAAGGCTCGGTGGCCACAGTTCCAGCTTCACATTCGCGAAGGACATGGACGCGCTTGATTGGAGATTCATGTGTAACACTTGCAGCACTAATTCGACTCTGTACTGTATGACCTGGAGGACCGCGGTGAGTACCACGCAGGTACTCGGTTGCGCGCCTGTTTTTTATGACTTTTATAGATCGAGCATGCTTTGAAGCAACATACAGGGAATATCGGCCACATATCTTGGACGAAACTAGATGACGCTTCAGCTGCATACATTCGAACGCTGGAACGGCTCCATGAAAGGGAAATACCGTCAATACGTCCTCCAATCGCATGCTGTTGCCGGGAAGCATCCACTTCTTATTTCTGTGGCATTTGCCGTGCCAGAGTGCCCCTACAATATATGAGTCTACACTTTCGTTCTATGTGAGTCAGCCGCCATATCTTATACTCCAGCCCTGACGGTGTTTTATGAAGGCATGGGGTTGAAGGCGTAGACCATACCTCGATATACCGAGATCCAGACAGTCCTGATATTCATCATCGTTGCGTCGTTCGAGTTCTCAGACCGAACTCTGTTGCCGTGAGCTGGATACCTCCCCAAGTGCCGCATCCTTAAGCTCTTTGGAATACCTGCATCTATTATTTCGTATTTCATGTATATTTCGTGTCGTGTTTGCTATTTATGCCGTGGAACGAAGTGTGGCGGATTGTGGCGATGCGGTGAACGCCGACACCTTACGTAAGCAAGCATGCGGCAAACATGCCCCGCCTACGCCACCGGGCAACACACTCTTGCTTTCGAGCCATAATCTTCCTTTGCTGGCTTTCACATTGATTCTTTCTGATGCCTCTTGTATACCGTCCGCATAGCGAAGAAACCACTACTCACGAATCCGCGCTTGTTCCAACCGATGCTGACGACTCTATCGTGCTTTCGGACTTGGTGCGGACAGGCGAAACTTCGAGGTTACGCAGACGGGGCGCTATGCGCTTAGATTACACTCACAGGGTATCCAATCGTCGCGACTCGTATGCATCCTCATTACCACCTTGGGATTCGAGAGAGAATGGAGATAGTGACGAGGAAACTCTCAGAAGGGAGTGGGACACCGTATCCGAACCGGTGCAGGACGAGGAGCCCAAGTTCTATACACTTTATTGCGGAAGGGAAGAGGAATCGGACTCAGAGGACGACATGTTCCCTCAGTCGTCGTCGTATAGACCTTCTCCGCTCCCCTTGTATCCTGATACGAACGAAGCGCCACGGCCACGTCGTCGGGAGTCTCGGAAACGGTCAAACGGTTGCGGTGCCCTCCTGCATGCGAATGCGACGCCCCGCCGACGATGCGGTGTCTGGACAGCCAAATCAGATGCCTCAGATGTCGTTGTTTCCCTAGACGAGTCATATTTCGACAAAGGCACCCGATCGCTAATGATCCTCCGAAGCGGATGTGGCTGTCTAAAGGAGGGCATCGGCTGTGCCGTGTGGTGAGTGCCCCTCTGTACCATAGTGGTAGCTAATCCTCATGTTATCTGATAGTGGGAATATCCTGGGTACCCGGTACCGGACATGTCAGTCCGCGGCCGAGGCATTCTCACCCATCACTGCGGAGCCTTCGCAGAGTCTGCGCCCAGAAGGACCAGACTACCTCAGTCCACGGCAGCCGTCGTCGTCCGCCTCTCCCGGATACGTATATACCTTCTTCGCCGACCACGTCTCCTCGTCTCCCGCATACGAATTCCCGCCTCGAACAGTCGTCACCCCTCCACCGTTGTCCGCCTCTCCAGACCGATTCTACGTACCTGGGGTAGAAGAGCCCGTGATGTACCCGCTGCCTCCGCAAGGGTACATCACCCCGCCCGACCAGACGTCGCCCATTCCCTGGCCCTTGGCCAGGCCGCACTATATCCCTGGACGCGGCCCGCGATCGGTGACACCAGTCTTCCGCATACCCGACTCGCCGACGTCCACCGCGAGCGCAAGCCTCGAGGACCGCGTGGGGTCGATGCCCGAGGCTATGGTGTCTAGGTTTCGGTTGACGGCCGATGAGAGTGAAGAGGGTGCCCCGGACAGAGATCCAGGGGATACCTACGATTCCGACGGGGAACTCATTGGAGGTGAGCCCAGTTCTCCGGATAAGAGTGCCACCGACTTGCCACTATGGGGAGGTCGGTAATCCTGGTCCTTGTCGAATTTCTGTCTTGGGTTCCTTGGTGATTCGGTGGCAATGATCTATGCGTGCAATATATCTGTATATTTACTATGATACGGCTCACGGACCTTGGAATCTTGTCGTTGTTTGTCGCTTACGATGCTTTCACGATTGCAAAGATGCCATGACACGTTTATAGTAGTTACTAATTCTACGGTACATTCTTGAAACAATGATCTGCCGAGTCTGATGTTTTACGGTGGCATATCGCCTTGCTCCTTACCGATGAAGATAGGCTGCGGGACTCATCACCTGGAAATACTTACGACGGTCTGATGCGTTGTTGTCGTACTCCTCGCTGGTGGGCAACACTTGGCCGTGTAAATCAGACCTGCGTCCGCTGAGCTCGTCGCAAGCGTGGTTGTGTGTGCAGTCACATACACAGTGGATGCTATTGCAGAGAATTCAGACTTGCACGACTTCCTACAGAATGTTTGTACAATCAACGACGAGCGCATAAGGAACTTGTCGGTAGCGAGGAGTGTGAGGAGCATTACATCTTAGTGTATCGGGCTCTACATCCCGGGCCCTCCATCCAAGTGTGCAGGGCCCATCCTCCGGACTGTCACATTCCGCGCGCCACAACGCCCGGTAGCGCCACTTGCCTACCAAATCGGGGTTGCCTACGGAAGCATATCTCAGATTTCCCATTCAAAGTTGAGTGGATGATTATCGCGATTGTGCATCTGCTTTATAACTTCCTCGTCGATAACGCTGGTCCGGTATGTACTCGCAAGACGTCGGAGATGACGAAGAGTTGCTGTCATGATCGTCCCTCGTTCTAGAGAACGGCCTTGCGCGCGAGGTGGATTACCCTGTTAGCTGTTACTCCGCCTCATGTCTATACTAGTCTTTTAGCCAGCCTTGCGCGCATCCAGATCCTAGTGAGGCAGACGCACCGATCTCGTCGTGGCTATCTTACCAGCACGCCGCTTTGGACCGCTGGCTACCGAGACCCCTAACGAGGTACCACGATGCGGACTTTACTGGCTATGACCGGAAGGATGGATACGCATAACAGCGTGAACCTTGTAAAGGCTCCCTATCTTACGACACGCTGTTGGTGTACCTGGACGTCGATCCGCCACCTGCCATGCCTGCGGCACTGTACTGTACTCGAGGCCCTGCCAGTCTTATTCTATGGTACTCTGTGCTCCCGCCATACCCTTGGGCGACGGAAGACGGTGGTCGATCGGGCAATGTATCATGATCTCCGAAGGACTTCCTGTGCCAGTGCACCGATGGTGGCCCTAGACGCAATCATCACCGGTGTACCGGAGCCTGGCTGTATCTCGAAGAACGGATAAGCAAGTTATTCTTTTCCATCCCGTTGGCGTGCTCGATTTTGGCCAATTGGAATGACTTCGAGAATGCAAAGGTTTTTTGCTTAGCGAGCCTGGCGGGATCTTGCACCTCGACTACCTTTGTTCCTCATTCCAGTAGAAGATCAACCCGAGGTGCATAGCGCGGCTACGTCTCGGAACCTTGTGGACATCGTCCGATGTCTGTTGCTGAGCCTTTGATAGGGTACTCGCGACGACGCTAGTCCCAAACCGATGTATCAATAAAAAACTCTGCGCACCCTTCCCCAGTCAACCCGGCTAAGTTTCACTGCTCATCAGAGGTGTGTGACACCGTCATTTCTGCGCTGATCCTTGCTATCGATATCCGTGAGGAGGCCAGACCCGAATCCCTGCAATTGAAACCGAACGTGCGGCAGATACGCCGCTGTACACAGTATGTTGAATGTATTCACCATCGTGCTGGATGTAGCACATGCGCTTGTCAAGTATACTGCACTGCTAATGTGGCACTCCGATGCTTATTCGACTTTGACTTATGAACCGGTGGCTGTCAACAACTGTCACTGATCCGGTCCAAGCCAATCCCGATATCGTCTGGATCATGGGATGAAGGACGATAGTTCTCAGTCACCCGACCAGTGTAGAGCATCGTTAGGATTCAACAAAGGTTCATAGTGCGCTACGTCTCGAAACATTCTCAGGACCGCCCAGCATCTACTGCTGATCGTTGGATGCGACGACGCTAGTTCCGGACTATCATGATGAATAGAAGACTACTCGAGCCGTGCTTGCAAGTGCGCTTCGGAGGTTCATTGCCTATCCGTCTCTTCGCTGATCGTTGCACTGAATATCCGGGAAGCGGCCAGGCCGGAACTTGTTTACGCAAAACCAACAACGAGCCAGAAGACACCTGAAGACACGCCACCGAATGTATTCATCTGGTGCTGGCGTAGCACATGCGCTTGTCAAGTAGTCTACACTGTCGCTGTGACATCTCCATGATTTTCCTGCTTTGTGTCATGAAACCGAAGGCTGTCAACCGTCTTCGCTAGCCCCGATATCATCTGGAAGCTGGGACAGAGAACGACAATTCTCAATCACCCGACCAGTCCGGAGCGGATGGCTGTCGCGACTGAGTTCTGTCTATCTCGAAAGGAAGTCCGCATTCAGCCTTACGATTTGTCCATTCTCGCCGGCACCGAAATGACTTGGGCCTGGAAGAATGCTGGCGCTCTCTCGTCTGCCGTTGCCTTCGCCGTCCGTCGTCATGCAGGTGGCGGTGGCCATTGAAGAGTGCAATCGTGAAGGGTGCCCTCGGGACCGCTCGGGATGCTTCGAATACTCTTCACAAATTGTTGACGATTTCCTCCGGACGTGTTGGACAGCGAGAAGCGCCGTGAAGGAGCCGCTACGTCTCGCAAAAGGCAATCCGCCTTCCAGATCGGGAAGAGGCACGGAGGTTCTGTGCCTTCCAGAAAGGATGTGGCTGATGTAATTGCGAGGGAACTCGTTCACCAATGTGGCGTGCGCTTCGGCGGAGGTGATCCTAGAATCCTTCTTGGAAAGGCCCTAGACCCACCGCGTCCTTCACCCCTTGGCACTTCACCACATCACGCCATGTCCTCCACCTATAAAGTCGCAGCCTGCTGTTTTCTGCCCCCACGCGCCCCCTTCCTCCCTACCACGACTATCCCCTCCCAGGATCCCCCACAGCGACCAGGGCTCCTTTTCCCAACGATCTTTTCTCGCGGCCTTACCCTCGATACCGACCTTCACAATGAACGCATACATCGATACTCTGTTGTCCCCGCTATCTACCCCGCGAAACCTCTGTTATGCTGCGCTATCTTGCACCTTCGTCTATGTTATCGTCAACGCCATCTATCAGCTTGCTTTCTCTCCTCTCAATACCATCCCCGGCCCGTGGTACGCAGCCGTCTCCGACTTCTGGCTCACGACGCACGTCGTTCGCCTCCAGCAATGCAAAATAGTCCAGCGACTCTTCGACCAGTATGGTCCGGTCGTTCGCGTCGGTCCCAATAAAATCGTCTTCCGCGATATCACGACGATGAAGAGAGTATACAGCGTCCACAAGTTCGATAAGAGCCCCTACTACAAGAGTCTTTTGACGTGGGTGCTATCTGTGCAATCAGGCAGAGATCACGCTAATATCTTCGCTCAGGAACAATAACGACCATGCGTAAGATCGCGAATAGCTGTTACCTGGACGACAGACTGACGCGTTACAATAGCATGACCACTCTCGAACATGCCCGTCACGTTGCCCGCAGGAAGGGCTACGCTTCTCACTACACGACCGCAAACTTGTCTTTATTCCAGCCTGAGATGCACCATCTCACGTTGAAGCTCGTCAGCGTAAGTCACCGTCTATGCCCATTGTCTTGTTCCATCATTGACCATCAGCTAGATACTGGAGAACCTTGGAGGGAAGTCGGCCTTGGACTGCCTGACTCTTTTCCGCCAGTTAATGGTCGACGTCGTATGCGCGTCTTCGTTCGACCACGAGGCCGGAGCCCTTGCAAATTGGACCACCGAGTCGGAGGATGCGCTTTCTACAGCAATCAACGACTTCCCCAAGCGAGGCATTCTGGCAAGCAGTCCTGTAGTGTTCTAACAAGGCGTAGACTGAGTTGTTTGACTTAGAGGAGCGCCGTCCCAACCTGGGCTTGGAAACTCGTCTGCAGTATACCCAACAAACGTCTCCGTCAACTGTGCGACTCTGATAAAATCATGGCTGAGGTGTGTTAAATCAGTACGCTTGCTACATATGCGCCGAGTTGTTCAGGATTTTCGATAGTATGTATCCGATCGAGTCTACGAGACTCGTTCACGGTTGGCTCTTAGAAATGCCGGTCAAGAAGACTCGGACAGACTCTCCTTGCTCAGACGGCTACTTGAGTACCGCATCGCTGACTCTCCTATGTCTGATGAAGATGTTATCTCTGAATGCATGGGACATCTGTGAGTATGTTTGTGCTTCTCCTCTCGACCTAACTAATATCCTTCGTCCGTAGGATCGCTGGTTCAGACACTACCTCTACCACACTGTCGTACCTGTGCTGGGAGCTCAGTAGGCGTGATGATATCGTCGCCAAGCTTCGGGAGGAGCTCGACGCGGCGATGCCTGACAATACGGCTATCCCCGATATTTCGGTCCTGCAGAAGTTGCCGTATTTGAATGCATTCCTCAAAGAGGGCGAGTACCTAGCCGCTTGCTATGTGACGGGTCATCCTCACACATCCGTATAGGTTTCCGTCTTTACGGTGCAGCTCCCAGCCTGCTTGAGCGAGTCGTTCCGTCGTCCACGGGGAAGAAAGGCGAAATGAACGAGGTCTTCGATCTCATGGGGTACGGTTTGCCTTCCGGCACGGTGGTTGCAACCCAGGCATGGTCTATGCACCGAGAGCCCTCGATTTTCCCGTCCCCGGAGTCGTTCCTCCCTGAGCGCTGGCTCGAGACTGTCACTAGCACCGAGGACCTCACTCGCATGAACCAGCACCTGATGGCCTTCGGCACAGGTACCCGAGTCTGCGGCGGTCAGAACCTAGCTCAGTTCATGCTGAGAATCGTCGTAGCGGCCATCGCTTCGAACTTTACGGTTGTGGCTCCTGCGGAGACCAGTGAGAAGAGTATGGATATGAGAGACAGTTTTGTTCGTAGCTCGCTTTACATGAATGCTCACATCCTGACGTCCAGTTATCAGGTCATTTTCCCGGCGTCCATGAAGTGCAAGCTTGCTTTCCTCCCCAGGAAGCACTAAAGCACCAGACGCCACAGGCGGGTCCAATACCTCATTGCATAAGCTCTGTCGTCGTATTTATTGTTAAGTTGCAAGTTGTTGTTTGCGATGCCCTTACTTTACGAGCCCCTTAATCCCGTTCCTCCTTGTTCTCCCTTGCCGCCGTTTTGGCCGCCTTTTTGTTTGGTTAGGACGGACTGGACCCTTGATGGAAAAGAATGAACTTGTATACGTTATGATAGACACGATGTCTTTGAATATGTCAGAATCAAATAATTCTTGTGGGGCCCGTTGGAATCGGGGCGGCTCCGAGGCGACAGTCCGTGCCTACTATGGAGATGCAATTTCCCAATATAGATATGTTGGAGAAAGGAAACCAGGATTCAATTTGACTGAGTTAACATATGTGGACGCGCGATATATGTACCTTTTCAGAGTTCAGATAAAAAAGTAATCCAGGCCGTCTCTCACCTCCTCGCCCTTCTCCTCTCAACCGCCACCATTCAGGCATCGTCGATGGAAACTCCTGCCTTTCTCAAGAGCTCTCAACAGCGGACAGTGTCGACCCGACGTACAGAGCTTTGACTTCACTGTGAGTTACTTACTTCGAGCTCTTACCCGGTGGACTGATCCCGTCAAAGGATTGATGTTGCCTGGCACTGGCAGAACCAAAGACTGGCCGCTGTCCCGGGGAAGCCACACAGCAGCCACGTGCGCATCGGTCTCCGCGGGATCGGCTTGCAAGTGCGCGCGTTCGTCTCCGTGACCGGGTCGTGGCGGCCACGAACGTGTTGAGCTTACCAGTACACGGCCAGCCCAGAATCTGGTGAAAAAATCCAAGGGGCGTTCGTGCAAATGTCAGTAGTATAATTCTCAGTACTTTTGCGTAACAGTCGCACTCATTTTGCGTGCGTGCCATTTGTGCAACCGTTGCAATACAGGTTGCAAAGGATTTGCGTCGTGGATTCCATTGCGCAATATTCTGACTCGGACTTATCGGCACGGGGGCGTGCCGGTGGTCTCGTGACACGTCGCGTCGCTCCTTCATCATGCCGAGGTGCCGGAGTTCAATCTCCGCTCGTAACGGTTGGAGTTGGACTTGAACAAATTTCTCTCTCATCCTCTCTTTCCCTTCAACCACCACCATCTGCCTGTCCTCGCCTCAGCTCCTCTCGACCTGTTGTAGCTGTTGTCTCTACTCGACATGGTACGTGTACCATATCTACAGCGATGCTTCGCTGATGCTCGATTTGCATGGGTAAGTGTGATACTCTTGCAGTCTCTGAACATACTGATGATGCAGAAGTTGTATAGGCCGACGAGCGTGCGGCATATCACCTTAGTATTTTCATCTCTGAAATAGTAGGTGCACCACAGGAAGATTGGGTCTTGCGACATGCAAGATGTATCATTAGATGCTCATATGTGTATGTAGTAGATACATATGATGATTACATTGTTTTCCATGCATCCATATGAGCTGCGCCGTCGAGCAATGGGGTGGGAAAGGGGACCAATCCAGGCATATGGCGTGATTGATGTTATCAGTCCCGTGCAGGTCATGTGACTCTATTTGTGCAACATTTGCGCTATCCCGCGGCAAGAAACTCATGCAAATATTCGGTCTGATTCATTCGCGAGGGCGATTTTCTTGCTCCTGTTTGGCAATCTCAGCGCAAACGTTTGATTCCGGATTTTGACGCAACATTTGTACAAATACTGCCGGGCTGTGTACATCCTGACCATGCGAAGTTGCAGTCGGCGACGTTTGCTCACAACCCGACTGTCCGCATCGTAGGGATGGCCAAGCGGAAGGGTGCTCTATTTCCCCCGTATCATGGGAACGAGAATCATCCAAGAGTACGAAAGCCTGAGGCGGGAACGACGAGATCGACCCTCGCTTTGATCATGGGCTTTCTGGCATGTGTGGCCGTGGTGCAGCTGTTGCTCTCCGGGAAGGCTTGGAGTTATTCTGCAGAGGGCACTAGCTTAGTGCTGGCTTTGCCCGAGTTGCCGGATAACTTTCGGGATTGGGCCCAGTACTCGCCATGGTATGCTGTTGAGGAGTATGTAACTCCGCCACAGGGATGCAGTGTAACGCAGGTGAGTATCTCAACCGAACGCGATGGGCCTGTACTGAAACAAAACCAAGGTCAATATTGTAAGTACGCATACGGAATGGACCACTTTCGGCAACTGAACAATTGTGAAGATCCAGCGGCACGGAGCGAGGTATCCTACCTCAGGTGCGGCTCAACGCCTTACCTCTGCGCTGGCCAAGCTGCAGTCCGTACAAACATACACGGATCCCAGCTTACGCTTCCTCAAAATGTTCAAGTACGACCTGGGCACGGACGACCTCGTTGGTCTTGGTGCCACCCAGTAAGTGGTCGAGGTTGAGACTCGCGCTGGGACTGACTGGCTTAAGATCCTTTGAAGCTGGTCAAGCCGTGTACCAGCGATATGCTGGCCTTGTAAATGAGAGCAGTATACCGTTCGTGCGCGCGTCCGGCTCGACACGAGTGGTGGATTCAGCTTCCAATTGGACAGCAGGTAATAGTGGTGTGACATGTATCGATGCTAGCTTTCTGATGATAGGCTTTACAGGATTTGCACACGCTAACGGAGGTCTATACGCCCCAAAAGTATCTGTCATCATCGATGAATCCGTGCGTATACACTCTTCTGATGAATTGATTATGTTCTTATTGACTATGCAGCTGAACGACACCCTCGACGATGCCATGTGCCCTAAGGCTGGTAGCAATGACGCTCAAACAGACGCGTGGCTGTCGGTCTTCGCGCCCAATATCACGGCGCGATTGAACGCTGGTGCACCAGGGGCGAATCTCACTGACGTCGACACGTACAACATCATGACGTTGTGCCCCTTTGAGTCCGTCGCAAAGGAGAACACGAGCGCGTTCTGTAGGCTCTTCACTGATGAGGAGTTTGCGGGGTTTGAATACATGGGGGACTTGGATAAATACTACGGTACTGGGTATGCGTTCTTCTCCCTCATCCCTACAGTGCTGTGCGCTAATTGAATTGCAGGTACGGGCAGCCACTCGGTCCCGTTCAAGGTGTCGGCTACATCAACGAGCTCCTCGCACGGCTCACGGGACAGCCAGTACAGGATCACACGCAGACCAACTCAACGCTCGACTCGTCGCGCGCGACGTTCCCGCTGGACCGCACGATCTACGCGGACTTCTCGCACGACAACGAGATGGTGGCGATCTTTGCCGCCATGGGACTGTTCAAGCAGTCCGCGCCGCTGGACCCGCGGCAGCCGGATCCGGATCGGACGTGGCTCACGACGCATATTGTGCCGTTCTCGGCGCGGATGGCGGTGGAGAGGCTGGCGTGTGTCGGACAGGAGCATGTCAGGATTTTGGTGAACGATGCGGTGCAGCCGCTCGAGTTTTGTGGAGATGGGACGGGGTTGTGCGAGCTTGGGCGGTTTGTAGAGAGTCAGGCGTACGCGAGGAGTGATGGGGAGGGGGATTTTGAGAAGTGTTTTAACTAACAGGATCACTTTGGATTGTCCTCTGTATCTTTGACCTGCTTAATAGTACGGCACATACACGTGTTACTCTTGTGTCTTGCATAGTGCACTGAGGACTGGCACTTCCTGAAGTGGTTCTGGCGCTGGCATATGTAGGACCGTGACTGCTTCTCTTCTCATGGTGCCCCATTTATATATCAGAGCCGGTCATTGTCACAATGTTATCTCTCTTTCTTCATCCCCCCATCTTCTCTCCCCCCCCCCCGCCCAGCTGCGCCCTCGCTGGTGCCTCCTGCATCTGTTTCTTGACATAGTAGCCTGCCCGGGCCTGCCGAGCACTGGCAGATTAACTGACACTCCCGAACTAACAACATGGCCCCTGACGATAAGGTGACTGCCGGACGCGTACGCGACGCGACGCCCTCAAATTGATGTCACGTGAGCGAAGCCGGCGCGCGAGTCGGACATCCTATGCTGAGTCCTGCCTCGCTATTCTGTGGCATACTCGCTTCAAGCGGACAGGTATGGAGCGACTAAGTAGTCTCTTAACCTCTGCAGGAATGTGGCGTTCAAATCCAGAGCGTGGCTGCTCTAGAGGAGCCGATCGAGGTACAAACTGGGGACCCGCATAGATAAGAGGACCCTTATCTCCAGTGACAGTCTCGGAGAATTTTCAAACGCCGTTGACGCTGCTGCTATATAAATCCTGGCCGCCAGCGGTCGAATCGAGCGCGGGTCTCCATCTGCGCCCGAGTTCTAGTCGACCGACAAGGCAAGATGTCCTCTATATCAACCACCATGGTCAAGGAGCAGCCGGAGCCGACGCCTTCCCCGCGTCTCGAGGCACCCTCAAACTCGCGCGCTTCCAAGCTGAAGGCCCGCGCGACTCATTGGGCGAACAAAGTCAGTACTAGGCACGGTTGGCTTGGTGACTATGACTACGGTTGGCTCTGCATGCCTACTCTGCCCTTTGCGTACGGATCCAGGGAAGCGAGGCTGGCGCGGAGGAGGTCTCCGCCTTTCTACGCCTTGGATGCGGAACTCCCGCTGGTACTAGCCATGACTACGGGACTCCAGCACGCACTTGCCATGCTCGCCGGACTAATTACTCCTCCGATCATCTTTGCCAGTGCTTTGAATCTGGATGCGGCGACGAGTTCGTACATGATTTCCGCCAGCTTGATCGGATGCGGTGAGTTTATATTGCTATCCAAAGCTTTTCGCAGACCTCGGCTGACACTGGGACGGCAGGGATCCTGAGTCTGGTGCAGATGTCTAGAACTCGACTATTCAGAAATTATTACATCGGGACCGGTTTGATCACAGTAGTCGGGACGAGTTTTGCCACTCTCAGTACAGCCAATGCTGTATGTACATTTGAACAGCCCTCGGTAGGCTCAAACTGATGTTCTCCTCGCCGCTCAGATTTTCAATGCGATGTATTCTGATGGCACGTGCCCCTCCACTACGGCGGCAGACGGTACGGTAACTCGCGGGCCCTGCCCCGATGCCTACGGATACGTGCTCGGTATGTCTTAGCTTATTCTCTGCGAACGTCCCCTGAACGGTTCATGTGCAGGTACCTCCCTAATCTGCTCTTTCCTGGAAATCTTCATGTCATTCGTCTCGCCGCGTATCTTGCAGCGCATCTTCCCGCCGCTGGTGACGGGCACCGTCATCCTCATGATTGGCGCATCCCTCATCGGCTCTTCGGGTATTCCGAACTGGGGCGGGGGATCCAACGACTGCATGTCCCGACCCGCGTCAGGTATATTCCAGCTCTGCCCGACCACATTGGCCCCGCGCCCCCTCCCCTGGGGTAGCCCGGAGTTCATTGGTCTGGGCTTCCTCAGCTTCGTTAGTATTATTTTGACAGAGCTGTTTGGGAGCCCTTTCATGAAGAATATCAGTATTATTGTGGGCCTCGCGGTGGGATGTATAGTGGCGGGGGCAGCGGGCTACATCGACGGGAGTTCGATCAAGACTGCACCAGCGATCACATTCTTGTGGGTCAAGACGTTCAAAATCCGTGTCTACCCACCAGCCATATTGCCCATGCTGGCCGTCTACAGTACGCCAAGTCCCTTCCTGTGGTAGCTTACTCCAACTCACCCGCGCGATGTAGTCTCGCTTGCGATGGAAGCCATCGGGGACATCACTGCCTCCTCGGAAGTGTCGCGTGTCGCAGTCGACGGGGAGGAGTTCGACTCGCGTATCCAGGGCGGCGTGCTGTCCGACGGTATTGGGGGATTCGTCTCCGCGCTCTTCACGGTCACGCCCCTGAGCATATTCGCGCAGAATAATGGAGTGATCGCGATCACTCGGTGCGCAAACCGGACTGCCGGGAGGTGGTGCTGTTTCTTCCTGATCTTATTCGGGGTGTTGGGCAAGATCTCGGGGGTGTTCTTAGCTAGTGAGATCTAATCTCCTTCCGCTCGCATTGTGTGATTTCTGACGGGAGAACAACAGTACCGAACCCAGTCTTGGGAGGCGTCACGACGTTCCTGTTCGCGACCGTCGCCGTGTCTGGCATCCGTGTGCTCTCGTATAACCGCTTCACCCGACGGGACCGGTTCGTCCTAGCCGCCGCTCTGTCTTTTGGGATCGGAGACCTCCTAGTGCCGACAATCTTCACGCACCTGTTTGATGGCGTCAGGAACCCGAATAAGGGACTACAAGGGCTGTTTGATTCGATTACGATCGTCCTGAGCACACCTTGTGAGTTCCTTCCGGACTTGATTGACTGACGTATGTTGCTGAGGGTGTGATTGCAGTCTTGATATCAGGGATTGTCGCTGTCGTGCTTAATCAGATACTGCCGCAGGAGGATTTGTTTGAGGAAGAGGAGGACGAGGTGCATACCGAGACAGTGGATGTGGAGGCTCATGGGGACAAGGAGAAGCACTGAAGATAGTCTTTTCTTTCCATGTTGTACTGCGTATACTAGAACTAATTGTACACTAATGAAAGACGTTACGACGCGACGCTCATCCTATTTTACCTTGTTTTTTCATGACAGTCCACGGGTGACGCAGGCGGCAATTGCCGAGCACATCCGGAACGCAAGATCCGGGGATTGTATGGCTGCCACCCGCATTAACATTGACAGTCACCCGTACTAGTGGCAGGAGCTGCCAGTGCCAGTGCTAACATCGGAGTCGCGCTTGGTGGACAATATCTGATGAGGCCACATGGTATATGAAGCAGCAGCTTGTTACCACTGGCAGTAATGTGTGATCTTGCAAGTACTCTCGAAACTCCTCGTCATCGATGAGAGCTGATTACATGACGATTTTTCTTACATGCAGCCGCTGCGTTTCCGACGACTGCGTAAATCTGCGTTCGGAGGGGATTATCGCTGTTCGTTTCGGACCGTGGACGAGGCCCGTGATGCTTCGAGACCAGGACTGATCTCTCATGGGCTGCGGCCAATTCATGCCCCGACAGTGACAGCGGGTGAAATCGCTTACCCTCGTTGCGCTGAAGGCCTAGCGTTTACAACAAATGCGTCTGACGTCGGGCGACCAGGCGCGCAATCCCTCTAATCAAGTTTCATCGAGTTACAGTTGCAGCGGGATGTTTCAAGGATAGAACATATGATGCTCCCCATATGCTGGCTCCCAACACACCGCTCATTAGCGTCTACATTTTTTCACGATAACGAGATCTTGTTCCGGTATGTTGGCCATTTCTAATAGGTGTATGGAGTTCCGTCCATGCTCCTGCAAAGCGAGGTCCTACCTTTTATTGATAACACCCACTAGACGGCGAGGAGTAGGACACCATAGTGCCTGTTCAGCTAAAGCTCATCTTCAAGTGCCAGTGCTATGCACAGTACAGATCAGTGGATGACTGAGAGCCTACCGCGCCTCAAATGCTATGCATATACCACGATGAGAAGATCTAACCTAATCCGCGTCTCAAGCCTTCGGAGGTCCTCAGATTGGCTGTAGCTAAATCTCCGGCGCTGCGTATCGCGGAAGACGTCAAATGACCTTCCTATGTTCTGTACTTTTAGAATGTGAGTGGATATGCCTGAGCGAAAATTCCTGCTGACGGACGGGATGCAACAGTATCCACTATTCAGTGAACGCATAAGCACGGAAAGGAATGAACTTATAGAAGAAATCTTCCTCGCCTCTGATGAAGGCGAAGTGCGCTCCTTGTCACCTGTCTCTTGGCGCGATAGAATATCATCTCACCGCAAGGCTCTGTGGCGTTTGGCTGTCGGGCGCAGTTTTGATCTACGAATAAGACACCCTGCCACCGGGCCTTTCCGTGAGTGGCGTCTATGATCGATTTTGACTAGAGACTTATCATCTCAATCTCGCGAGACCCATTGCTCGAAGTGGAAATTCCGGTCTCTTAGGGATGTTTGCTCCTCGCTGAAGCAAGGTACCGCTCTGTCCTTGCGCCGATCTTCCACGATACCTTTCAGCTATGCAATCAATGCCGGCCGGAGCCACATTCCTCGAGACCTGAGGTAAAACTTCGTGTCGACACGGGAGTGCCGCAGAGACAAAGACGTATAAGACCCCAGATTACTGAGTTCTGCATCTCCGCCCTCTGACTCGATTTCGCTGTTCTTTCATCGTACGATCAAACCGTAACCATGAGTTTGTCTGAACTCGCTTTCGTCCATCTCGACATCACAACTGCCACTAATTCTTATGCCCTTGCTCGTTGTCGTGATAGCTGCTGCCCGGACGATATCCAGTCACAATGCGACTCTAATTCTACTGCTTCGGGCAGGCCAGGACTGGGCAGTACCATAGACGGGGTGCTTAGCCCCCTCGGGCGTCGTGTAACGTCCCTCGTGAGCCGCTTCTCCGAGAGGTACCTGTGTAAAGGTCCCAACGCCCATATAGGGAGGATGCTCAATTCTATTGACTGGAGCGCCCCATTTTGCACTTATCCTTTCTGTCCAAATAATCGCCGCGACTCTGGCGTGGAGCCTATTTCCCCTCGTCGGATACTTCCGAGCCCACCTACGATGCAGGATGTTACTCATGTGCTCTATGCACCGTATTGCCAGCGCTGCAGGAGACTCTATGCAGATGCTCTAGCGCATAGTAATGAATTCACAGCAGGTTGCCGGAAATTTCTACGTGATCTACGGTTCGTCCGGTTTGTCTCTCCTATTCGCATGTGCTAACTGTGCAGAATCCAGTCAGAACAACGGCTCTGTTATTATGCTCACTGCCTACTATTGCTGTGCTTTGGCATCCTTTCACCCGACTGTTCGGCAAATTCTCGTAGAGGCTGATCTGATCCAAGGGCTCCAGGTTGCTCTACCATTTAGTCGACCGTCAATATCCAGAGCGGTTAGAGTATCTGCCGAGCGTGCTGTCATCAGCCTAGCCGGTGACTCGTGTTTACCTGCTGTGAAGGAATTCGATGCACTGGAAGCAAGGTTGAACAGCTACTACCACATGGCTGCATCGGAGGTAGAGACAAAGAGGTTGTTGCCCATAGGCATCCAGGTTACGAGGAACATTTTGAATTGCTTAACGTAAGCCGTCCGAAGTTATACCTCGAGCTCCACTAACATTCATGAATCCCTAGGCAACCACACCATCTTCTCCTCATTGCTTCACGCATATCTCGCTCTTCCGTCGACCAATGGTTATCATTGCTTTCTCTTTATCCTGGCCTCAGGGCAAATTTGAATGGTGAAACAGTCATGCGACTTTGGCTCTCTCTTGCACGGGCGACAGACCCCATCGTGATAGCTACCTATGAACGCTTCATGTGCGACATCTATAACTTCATGATGTGGGGCTGGTATTACGAAGAAGACCTACCTTCTGCCGCACACGGGACTAGAGCGAAACTGCTGTGGCCCTGGGACTGCCTACTAATGCCGTTGTTCAGATTGCGGTGAGTACCCATCTATCATGTCATTTGTGATTTCGAATATGGACTCGCATCCACTAGGCTAGAGTTCCCCAACGTTCTCCAGAGCATCAGGGAACCTGTTCTAGAAGCCGCCTGCCTGTCCTTCTTTAGTTCACGCTACACGCCTTCGCGCCTGAGTTGGGAGGCACAGGATCAAATCGAGAATTTACGAAGGCATATCCTCATCAATAAAACTGCCATAGAGCGGGATTATGAAGCTGCTCGTCCCGACCCGGTTTACAAGCTTATGCTCCAGATCATATCGCCCTTGTTTGAATGCCTGGGGATGTTTTATCGTGAAAGATGTCTTCCCAGATACCCAGTTGCGAGGCAATTCCAGCGGGCCATACCTCACGCACGCCTCACTGAGCTATGCACGCGCGTAACAGAGATGCTAGCTGGGTAGGATTATGCGTCCATATCAATCTTTCGCACTGGTACTGAAGAGTTCCTGATCTAGGGTTCGCGACTACCATGACTTTGTCACTGTAAAACCTATCTTGGAAGCGATCTCACCTCGGTGGGATACGAGATGTGTCCTGGAATTTCGACCGCGAATACAGTCTCTTAACTGGAAGGAGAGTTTTCGCGTGAATCTTGATCCTGACGACTCTCGGTATCGGCTGCGGTGCAGCGGGGTTGCTGCCTATATTTCGACGGTGCTCGAAAAGCCAGAAGTAGAGGTGCGTCGTTCTGTCCAAGGTCGATATGACTTGATAGATATGTCATTGCCATAGATCTATTCTACTCATCGAGGTCTCTGGAGACCAGATCGGATCGCTTGGGATTATAATCAGCAATGCCACTGCATGCATCTCATTACTGAACACCCGTATCGCGACATACTCTGGGTAGCTGCCACTGAACTGCACAGTAATACAGGTTATTACGAGCCGATTAAGCTTCTTTTGGGTCCCTCTGAGTTGTACCTTGGCCGCTTTCGTGACACCCCGCTGGGCCAGGGGATGAATCGTATCCTGGTCATCACACGAGACGAGTTACTACATCAAGGGTCGAAAATGCAGCAAACGAAAGAACGTGTCATACACGTCCTTTGCACTCCCAAAGACGCGGGACGTACCCGGACTCGAGTCTTTTGGATGACAAAGTAAGTGTATCCGTCTCGAACATCCTTGGCCATTGGCGCTTACGGACAATCAGAGCCAAATTAGTAGATGGGATTACCGGAGAAGAACGTGCCAACGACTTGCCTGTCAAAGACGTCTTCCACTTATGCAGGTGTTGGCGTGCATGGGTAAGCTGACTATCGCCTTAATTCATGGATAAGGTATGCTTATTAGTGGGGTAGGGTCCAGACGGATATTGCGAGAGGGACTATCTAGAAGACATACAGCTTCGCCCAGGCTACAGTGACTATAAACCCTTGCGAAATCACTGTCTTGTTTACCAGTAGTCGTAGTATGATTCGTGGCGATGGCCATGTATCCCACGGGAGGTGCCTCTCTGTGTGGGCACGCGTTTTCTCAGCCCTCCCGTCGCTCTGCACGCTACGTTGCGCCTGTGCCTTCCCGAGCTTCTCTGTAAATTATGGAAGCCAAGGGGACGAGACCGGAGCTTTATTTGCGACCAACTAAGGCTTCCTATTGCGGTGAGTGGGAAGTATCGCTCTTTGGTATTGCCGGCCGCGCGAGTTACCATCGGACATCGACCGTTCAAAGTATTCCTTGGAATCCATATAGACGAGAGATGACCCGGTTCATGAGCTGGCCGATCAGGTCCACATGTGCATGATCCCAGTCATGTTCTAGTGTCTCCAGCCTGTTCAATTCGTTGATCCGGAGTCGTTTCTGGCTTCCTGACTTAGGGGAGATGATGCATAGCAAGAGTTGAAAAACGATTGGCGGGTCCGTTGACCTGGCAAGAGACAACCAGCCTGAGAGCTGCGTGATCGTTTCAAAGTCGAACGCGGCCTTCACATGTACATTTGGATACATTGAAAACAACGATACCAGTAATCAATTGCGGAGCGCGTCAGTCGCGAAGCTACAAGGACTTGATATTCCGGTTGCCTGGAGCTCATAAGTACAGTGTGAGGCTTTCGCGACGCACTTTCAGGACCACTCACATCAAGTAATGCACAAGGCTTATGGTTACGCGAGCGTGGTGGTCAAACAATGTTCAGACCTCGCTATCTGAGGGATTCCTATGATGGAAACGGCTCAACGCCATTTCGAGGGAATCCAACTCTTTCAGGGCGGGCAAACAACCCTCTCCCGCAACGCTCACAATCGCACGCTTGGCGGGGATCCTCCGAACGCTGCAGCGGCTAAGCCTCTGAGCATGCAGAACGGCCTCAAGTGCTAGCACTATATCCGCGCTCCCGAGTACCCGACGCGAAGTGTTGAGTGAAAAGACGCCAAAGCACAAATATAGTAGGATGTTAGAAGGATAACAGAGTGGTTCCGGTTGCTTCAAAGAGCGGTCAGTAGATGCCATCGAGATCTGCTCAAACATATCTTAGATCACGAAGCAATTTCTGACATCCAGCTTGGAATTTGTGGTTGCGCGCCAGCGACTCTGCATACGAAGATCGACATTGTGGGCAGTACGGGGCCTAAAGGAGGTGGATGATATCGCCGAGACTAGGAAACGTAGGCAGAACCAGATTGCTGGCTTTCTGCAGGCCGGACCTGCTGTTCGGGCAAAGTATGGACTTGCAAGTGGTAGCGTCCCAGTCAATTGAATTTAGCATCCTGCCTACCTTCACCGAGGTATCGTTCGGAGATCCGACTTATAGCTGCTGTCAGATGCTCTCCGAGAAGTCCAGTTAGTCTGTCAAGAGTATGACCCAACCCTAGGCGGTGTGATGCAGTAGAGTCGGAAACAAATGAAAGCGCCACGACCGACGGGACATCATCAGGGTCAGCAAAAATGCAATCAGAGCTGCACGATGTAGATCGAGCAGTCAGACAAGAATGGCATTTATGTTCAAGAGTTGCCATTTGTCCAGTATCTGTAGCGGGGGACCGGAAAATCTGGAGGAAGCAAGGAACAGCACCATTTACTTATATCTCACTTTTCGCTCAAGATTGCAGTTGAGGGAGAACCCGTGGGTGTCAATAGCACCTGCTATGTAGGTAGTATTCCTCGAACATGGAAGCGAAGTACCTCGTATCAAAGAAGATTGTGTCGGGATCAATACAGCCTGGAGGCGTAGATATGCGAGAGCCCACTCACCCCCTCTATTCTCGGGATAGTGTCGGTAAGCAGATCTCGATGGTAAGGACGCTCAGCGTAGGGAACAGGTATTCGTCTCAAGCACTAAACACGTTGTAGACGACTGCAAGAATAAACTGGCAGCGCATCATTCGAGACTGAAGTTGCCCTCCTCACCGACGTTCTTGCTCTACGGCCACCATTGCAAAGGCATGCTGCTGGACTCAAGTGGCAGGCACACAGCATGACGTCTGAGGCGAGACATAAATATTCTGTGCATTGACGTCCGCCGGCTGAGGATCGGTATGTTGCGAGAGCGCTAAGATCAGTTATCAATGCTCGCTAATCCCGGCCAAGGAGGCTGTTGGAGGCAGTGACTATCCATCTTCTCTGATAGCCTGAAAAGACACAGCTCCGGAAACATCCGTAGACTCACACACGTAGCTATCAGGTCTCCACGAACGTTCCATTCTGACATACAATACCTAGATCCGGCGAGTCAATCGGAAGATTATTGCAAAGAATTGTGGCAGGGACGCCGCTCTGTTTATAAGGATATTGGAGTCAGCCGTCTTACGAGCGTTGGAGCCATATGAAGGGAGACACACCTGTGGCCTCAGATTAATGTTCTTGAGGGTGAAGTCCTGGCAAGCACCCGCATTGCACCGCAGGATTGCTGCCTGAGTTCCGTCGGCACCCGGTTCATAGTACCTGTTCGCCAAAGCGTCGGTTGTGGACCATGAGCGAAGCGCCGATAGATAATGGATAAGGGAGCGCACCAGCAAGGATCTGTAACGCAACTCCCATCACCCGGGTGGAACGTATTAATGTCGCCGAAGAAGTTTTCGTAAGTGAAGTTTTGCATGATCACCGAGGCGTTGTTGACGCGGGGTGCGCCGGGGGAGTTTTGGTCTGAGGGAGCCGGGAGCGAGCTTCACCGATGCGGACCATAAAGACGGGGTTCCGAGACGTACCGACATAGGACTGGGTCAGGTACAGCGGGAAAGTGACGTTCCTCACTCCGATATTCCTGTACGTTACATTCCTATCGATGGACAAATTCGATGAGAGGACGAAACAATAAGGTCCGCGTGCTTCTACTCACTTGGCAAAGCCGGTCCCACCCATCCAGCTCTTGAATCTCGCACCGTAGAGGGTGTTCTCCAGGAAAACATCCTCCACGAGTATATCCGAGACATTCGCCGGTTTGGTCGGGTCTTTGCCTAGCGAGCCAATGGAGCATCCATGCGACTGGAAGCCGACGAACGCGCGGCGAAAGGTGATATTGGTCGACCCGACAGAGTTCTGCCCAACGGCGAAGGCGTCGTCACCGTTGTATATAACCGAGTCTTCGATGAGCAGGCTAAGCAGTAGTGAGCGTATGGCTGCTGTAGTTCAATAGGAAGGGATGAAACACTTACTTGGAGCCGGTAGCGTCGAATCCGTCCGTGTTGAATGGGAAACCGCCAGTTGAGCGGGCATCGATGAGGGTGTTACCTGCGTAGACGTTGTTCGCGCCTGAGAGACTAACGGTCCATGCGATCGGCTGTAGGAACTTCAGGTTGTACATGTAGCCATCACTTTAACGCAGCGAAGTAAGCCATGATGCTGGGCCAAGCACCCATGGACGTTCTCACTTTACCGCAAAGCCCCAGAGGTGGGGTCGCGCCACTTGATTGGAAACGTCCCACCATTGCTGGCCTGCGGATATTTCGTCAGTCATGCATGTACCAAACAAACAAATTCGATGGTATTGTTCTCACCATGGCTCTCGATCCACCCGTTATACGGGTCAGTACTTCCAGTGACATTTACCCTGCTCCCGGTGAAGTAGAACCAGAACCCGCTCGCACTAGCGTTCACTCCCGCCTGGACCTGCGTGATATTCTCAGGCAGACTCAAATTTCCTTGGATGCTCAGAGTAAGGTCGGAATTGTTAAACACCAGGGGCGTGTAGATGTTGTATGTCGTGTTCGGAGCGAAAACGATAGGCTGGCCAGAAGGACATGAAGAGACTGCCGCGTACACCGCCGGCGAGTCATCGGAATCTGCAGAGTGTGCTACCGTGCACGGGTCGGAAGACAGGGCAGTAGCCAGCACTCCGAGGCTCAGGATGGCGAGGAGTCTGCTGTACATCTTTTGGAGGGGTCGTTCGCACACCCAGGTCGCACCGGCACCGTCAATTTATGGGATTGAAGGCTCCTCGACACGGTGTCGGCATGTAATGCGTTTTCGTGTCAGTCGCGTACCCGCTACGGCCCGCTCGAGAACTGATACGCACGTGACTTCGTCATGTGTTGTTGGCTTGCGACCCAGGAAGGAGAAGCTCAAACGTCAAAAATATGCCACTGCTGGGCGCCGGCCATGGGTCGGGTAATGACGAGCAGGCGTATAACGTCTTGTCCGTCAGAGCCCGACTCGTGGGCACCCACGCGATATCTCAAACACATCGCTCACATCTGCGATATGAATTGTTGCCTAAGTCGAGGAACGAGAGTAGGAGCATATCGCTATCTAGAGCGAGGTTCATGGCGAGGTGACTAAGCCACTCGCACCTTCCAGTAGCGTGTCGAGTAGACCGTGGATTGCGTCGGCGTCAGAGTCATAGAAGGATTTAGATCACGGTAAAAGCAAAATACCATATATAGGAGAAATCAAAAATACTCCCGAGGACAAGATGCTGCACGGCGAGAATCATCATAATTATAAAGGCCTCGTGCGTCACACCGTTACACCGGTCACTTTCGTATGTTTTGCCAGGTTTCCTCATCCTTCGATTCTGATGTTTCGTGCCAGACGACACGGTATGATTTGCTATATGATCACGAATTTGCTGCTCTCTACTATGTATACTGTCTGAGACACATCCCCAACACATGTCCTTACACATCATGATCCCGGATGCTGACTTTTTAATCTGTGGTTATAATGCACACCTGACACCGTCGACTTTCGATCAGCCTTGTAAATTATAATATGCCGGACATTTAGACCTGCCTCCCTGCCTCACTCTGCCCATGCGCACTCAAGTGATGGACTCGCTTAACCGCCTCAAATGATGCAAAACAAGGCAAATAGATTATCTCACTTTCCCAGAAGAAGCCTGCGTTGGAAGCCCGCGTTCTCAGACATACACCTCCGACATCCACGTACACCCCTGGTGTGCGATATCAAACTCTGACACGACGGACACTCAACAAGTTGACCTATTTCTTACACAGCCGGGCCGCCTGCTCCGCTATTCCGTACGTGCACTCCGATCGTCCCCAGGTACGTCACTCAATGAAGGCACCTAACGTTGAATATCTCACTCGGACCGTTTGAGAAGACTGTATGGCGTAAAGGATGCTAGCCTCTGAGAATATCGCAGGTGTAGCCCTTATATGAGCCCACTCAAATGCGTATCAATACCGCCTTCACGCAACCCGGATACTCATTTCGGTTCTCCCTCAGGAGAGCGTCATGTTTCGATCCATTCCGCTTATCCTCCTCAGCCTGCTCCAGGTAGGGCCGATGTTTGGTCAGAGCGTGCACCTTCAACAGCGCTGGACAGGCGGGTGCGACGTCGTCCACACCGACGGCGCAGACGATACACCGAACATCTACCGAGCCCTCCAAGACTGCCCCTCCGGACCGATCGTCTTCACGCCCAACACTACCTACAACATACTCACACCTGTCCAGTTTAATCACTCCGACTATAGCGTGCTCATACAGGGTAACTTGACACTCCCAACGAACGTTACGGCTGTCCAGGCAGCTGTGAACGCATCGTCGAATGGGGGGTTCTGGATTTATTTCAGCGGGCAGAATGTAAGCGTCCTGGGGTCCGAAGATCCTTGGTCCGGATGGATTGATGGTCATGGTACGTTTACGGTGGTTTTATTGTAGGCGCAAATAGATCTTCATGCTTGCTTTGATCTCTCGGTGACGTACAGGCCAACAATGGTGGGATGCGGGCAACACCATCGCGCGTCCTCGGATGTTTGGCTTTGCAGTTGAGTAAGTGCACCCTTCGTATTCTATGTCTGCGCGAAGAGTTGAGACCTATCCGGTAGTACTGGTTCTCTGTACAACCTGAAGTTCTACAAGCCCATAGCTTGGGTGGTGAGCTTGGCGACGGCTTCCAACGTCCATGTCGGTAACACATTGATCGACGCGCGATCAACTGGCTCGGTAAGCCAAAGCGTGATCCATAATTCCATGACCCTCTGTTGATATGGATATAGTTCCCATTCAATACCGACGGCATTGACGGCTCTGGCTCCAAGTAGGTTTCCTCTTGTTATCATGTTATTTCTGATCGTAACTCTTCTCCCCCTAACCCTGCCCAGTCTTCTCGTCGAGGACTCGATAATCTACAACGGTGATGATGCCTTCACAGTCGGCCAAAATTCCGTCGGGACCAAGAATGTCACCTTCCGCCGGGCCTACGTTTCGTACTCGTCACACGGGTTGTCCATCGGTTCGCTAGGCAAGGACCCGAGTATGCCGGCGAACGTCTCCGACGTATTATTTGAGGATGTCTTCCTGGAGAACACGCTGTACGGCGCGCGGTTCAAGAGCTGGGTCGGCGGAACGGGTTTAGCGCGGAACGTGACGTATAGGAATATTGGCGTCCGGAATGTCTCGTTCCCGCTTTACTTGACACAATCCTATGTCGGTCGGTGACATCGCTCTGGGATTCTTTTTATGGCTTGTCAAGTATACTAACATGAGATACATACCCCAGATCAAGAATACCCCGGTGCACCACGCGTGAACAACGCGTCGGTGATCATGCAGGATTTCACCTACGACAACTTCTACGGCGACATTAACACCTTCCATCCAGGCGATGGCTCTTGCATCAGTGACCCGTGCTGGTATGTTTTATATTCCGTCGAGGCCTTAATCCGTCTAAGTGCCTCATTGCAGGTACTATGAGGAGGGCGCGGATGGCACCCAGGCTGCAATATTGCGATGCAACGCAGGAGCGTGCCAGAACTTCACCCTGTCTAATATTCATCTAAGAACACAGGTACGTTGGTCTCGACTATATTGGACTGTTGAATCAATTGTCGGCAGAGCGGGGTACCAGCGACATTACTGTGCAACAATCCTCCGATCGATTCGCCGGACCCTGGCTTCGTCTGCCGAAACGGCACTTTCGTTGCTATGTAATAGGTGGAGAACCTCGCAAAGTGTTGTGATGTACGCTTTCGGGAGCGAGGAGAAAAATTATACAATTATCTTGGCCTGTAACTTGATGAGATGCCTAACACCACATCGCAAACTACAAGCTGACGCATTGACAAAACTCTATATCATAAAGAAAGTGAAAGGCTTGGATGAGAACGAAGGTAATTAGCCTAGGACAAAACGTAGCGCGAGCTACGCCCTCGTTTTCCTGGGCACCGTCTTCAAATTTGACAAGACGCAGGTCTCCCAGCTGTCGCGCAGGCGCTGTTGAAGTCAGATTCGCTCAGTGACGTGGAGTTGAAGTACAACTTGATATTCTGGATAGTCGCCACAGCGTCAGCCGTCGGTGGGCCCTGCGTCCAACCACTGAAAACCGGTCAGAATAGTCGACGCAAGCATGCGTTTGGGTACTTACGGATCGCCATTACTCCAAACATTCGCTAGTACAAACGAGGGAGTGTCAGGCACTTGAATAGATATAGACTGGGAGGGAGGGACGATTAGTGAATGGACCGTACTCATAATGGGATAGCTACTTACCCCAGTCTGGCCACCATTCAGGTAATAGTTCACGACGTCTGGCAGCCAATCAATTCTGTGCTCATTGAACGAGGTCCTGAGCAGCCAGGGTCAGGCTTGGGTTCTCGGGATGCAATCCCACACGCACTGTAGGTTGGGACCAAGCGTGACCGTCTCAGTGGCACCAGCAGTCTGGCCCGGTTGGTTTGTATAGTGCACCGTGTGCGCGGCATTAGTGTCGGCGGATAGAAACTCGATATCCGCCTCCTGCGTATTGCTGTAGAAGGTGAAAAATCCTAGACGAGCAACCAAGTTCGACGCAGAGTCGCCGTGACTGAGAGGACTTGGACCCACCGAAGCACACGCCTGGCGTGGTGGGGATTTCTGCTGTTATGCGGAAGGTACCGTAGAGGATATCGTCACGATGGCTTTGAACTTCCGAAGTATAGACGGGTCCACTCCCGGACCACCCTTGAGTACGCATGCCAAGCGCACCATTCAGCTACAGTGAGGTCAGCACCTGCCCACCGAAGAACCAAAGGGGTCCAATACATTGTAAACATTGTCGGCACTGTTCTGCCTATACTGGTAGGTCCCCTGCACGCCCCAGGTTTCAACGGCGAAAGCCTGCTGGAGCACGCTTGTGGGGGTCCCTGCGGTGAAGTCGGAGACGCTTGACTCTCGCTGTAAGGAGGATATTAATCCTGGTATGACGATCAGTAGCACAATACTTACCCAGACATTGCCGTTCGAGTCAAGGTAACCACAAGGACAGGTAGAGTCCTGAGTGGCGCGAGTCTGGAGCGATGCCGCCGCGACGTAACCCACTAAGCCAGTGAGAATGAGATGGGGAAGCATTTTGGTAGCTCGTAGTCGGTGAGCAAGGTAAAAAGGGCTACTCTGGACTGCTCTTCAGTGCGACCTCCGTCTTTTAACCTTAACGGAAAGCCTGACTGCGAGAACCGTGATGGACTACTTCACTGTCAGCCACGGGCCCTGTGCAAACATAGCGAAGGTATCCATGTGGTTCCACCACATGGATCAGTGCCAGTGTAGCTTGGTCCGCATGCTCCAGCCTACTCTACCCAACGCTATTCATAGGTGCATGGGGAAGATGGAACTCTGATTTACCTTGATCATACAATAGCAGAGCCATAGACAACGCGGGGGATCTGCACAGACTAGTACTTACACTCCCGAAAAGGTGAGTTCCCGCGCTTACGGTATTCAGCAGCCACCGAGTTGGTTACTTCCCCTGCCAATACACCATTGCTTTCACAGGTTGATTAATTCCCCTGCCAATACATAGCGCTGCTTCCCCTTACAATGATGACTGGTAGACGTGAAGAAACTCAAGCAGCGTTCATCCCCTAAATAGGGTCATGACGGAAGATTTACAAGCCTTCCAATCCAAGGAGAATTAACTGTCCTTCAGATGTAGTTTTCTTGTGTGTGAGAGGAAGATTATATGTGTCGTATGGTTGAGACTGTTCGTCGTCCAATCGCTTCGATAGAAAAATGTTATAATGTCCGGGGCAACGTGAATACGATCAAATTATTACGTTCGTGCATAATCTAGACAGGCTCGCCATATTATAAGAGTAGTAATGCTACATATGTCGCACTAAGAGAAAGGCTGATGAGGGCAACGGGCGCCTGTGAAAGCGTCCTAAAAGCGCCGGATTTGCGTAACTTTTCAAACTAAATCGGGGAAAAGGAAAGGAATGTTTAAATATAGTAGATATATTCCCCCTGAACCCCACTCATACCTGACAGACCGCCGGTTTGCCAGACTGCTTGCAAGCGCTGTTGAAAGCAGTCTCGTTATACGAAGTCGAGTTGAAGTAAAGATTGATGTATTGGATGGTGGCGATGGCGTCGGCCTTGGGCGGACCCATCGACCACTCACTGAACAGAATGGATCAGTTGAGATGCGCTAGCTAGCCAGCAGATACGCACGGGTCACCGTCACTCCAAACATTAGCCAGCATGCGAGATGGGGTATTGGGTACATCGAGCGATATAGTCTGAAGAATGTTCAATCACCATACAACACGAAATGACTACCGGCACTCACTCTCATCTGCTTATTGTTCAGATAGAACATCGTCTGAGTCGGCAACCAGTCAAGCCGATGAACATTGAATGCGCTGAAGAGAATTGGGTGAGAAGAGCACCAAGCATCGCAACGGCATCCTTACGTCAAGTCATTACTGACAACGACCTCTTGGCTAGACGCCGACGTCGTGCGTGGCTGGTTCGTATAGTGCACCGTGTGTTTGGAGTTCGTGTCATTGGTCAAGAACTCGATATCAGTCTCCTGAGAATCACTGTAATAAGTGAAGAACCCTATCAAAGCAACGATTAGGGACGTAATGAATGTGACCAAGAAGCGTACTTACCAAAACACACGCCCGGGGTAGTAGGAATCTTTGCCGACATCCGGAAGGTACCGTATAATATATCAGCTCGATTCGTCTGAATTTCGCCGGTTGAGACAGATGTCCCGTTGCCTTTCCATGCTTTGGTACGAACACCCAACGCGTTTTGGTACTATGGTGTCGTCAGCAAATGTTCTTGATAAAAATATACGACGGCTTACGTTGTAGACGTTGTCAGCGCTGTATTGAATATACTGGTATTCCCGCTGCTGGCCCCACGTCTGGACGGCCCAATTCTGCTGCACTACGCCCAGCGCGTTGGATCCCGCAAAATTGGACACAATCGACTCCCGCTATTGGGCATGATTAGACACGGTGACGGAAATGGGACGAAATCACTTACCCAAACATGCCCATTAGAATCGCGATAACCGCAAGCGCAAGAAGATGATTTCGCGCGAGGCTGAATAGACGCAGCCGCCGCGTATCCAACAAGTTGAAGCAGGAGCAAGTGAGGAAGCATTAGGAGTCGTTAGGGCGTTACTTAATATAAGTGTAAGACGAGCAGAGAGCCGAAACTGATACAAGAATGCGATACCTGCCTCGCTCAGCGATCGGCCGACTTATATACTGTTCTCCGATTGCACGGCCATGACGCAACGCATAGTGGGATATGCTCGACCCGCACATCCGCCTTGGCTGACACCGCAGGCACGATCGACAGTTTTGATATGGGCGGAAGCTAATACCACGACATCAGGTCAATAGTTCAAGTCCTTTGAAGACTTGGATATCGCCACTCCTCAGTGCGAATGAGCATACCATTCTTCCGAGCAGCTAATTAGCCATGTTAAATCCTCAACTTCACGATGAAATGAAGGGTGGCATCAGCTAACAAGAGGAACTCTCGGGTGGTTTGCCACAAAGCGCGGCAAGACCCGATTGGAGTAACGTGGCTGTGCAAACACTACAGCTGCTCTTAGTACCCGGCGGATGCATACCATTGAACATGTCTGCCAAAAGGTCTCGGGATGGTGACGATCCCCTTGACCGCGAAGCGGAAGAGGACAGCCACGGCGTCTTCAAGAAACGCTGCGGTGTGGCCTCGGCTCCGGAAGTACCAGAATTCGAAACGTCCGAGTCTGATGATCTGTTTCCTCTTCTCGATCTGTCCTCTCTTACTTCTGAAAGTGATATATCCGCCCGTTTTGCGGCTATTGCTGAGGCGCTCTTGCACAAGTATCGGATTTTTTTGACCCGGGGAAGCGCGTCAACGGAGTACGAGATCTTGGAGCTTGAATTCTATTTGAATAAACGTGGCTGCCATGAAGACCCATTCACGCATGGTGCGGACGAACAGACACGCAGCGGAAATTGGTAAGGGCACTGTACATTCCCTTTACACTTGATGATGGACGATGAATGGCTCGTTAGGTATTTTCACAAAGCGCCGAGGCGGTCAGCGCTGCCACAGACATTAACCGCTTCGCTGACAGCGGCGGGAGGATACAGAGGGGGCACTCGCAAAGGCCTCGACCTCACGTTTGGCATGCCAAGTACTGTTACGTCCCCTTATTTTGCGTCCTTAGGTTCATCCGCTTCGTCGCGTGCGGAAACAAGCACGGTGGGCGGGATCCTCTTGCGCACCATTCGCTGCGTGGCCGATGGCCGAGTAATCTCCGGCCCTTCGCTCCTTGTGGACGAAATTCTTCGTACGAGTGACGCGCCGTCCATCGCCTCACTAGTGAAACAAAAGTGGAATGATGACATATCAGCGTTCCCTGCGACGTCGAGTTATCGTGAAGTTAACCTTTGGCTCAAGCGTCGTTCACCCTCGGGACCGGAGCCCAAGCCGCCGATACACACTTCACCTCGCATAGGTCTTGATCTATCCAACCCTGAAACGACCGACTCCTTCTCTCACCCTCGTGTAATTTACGTGGCGCGTCCATATCGCTTTTTCACCAACCCCCACCTGCTTACCGCCAACGGCCGGTGGCAAACACTATACGGTCTATACAAGGAGTTGCTACTATCGCCCAAGCATGCCGAAGACGAAAGGGCGATGATCCAGAAACTCGCCAAGCTAACGGGTCTCAAACTGCCCACCGTAGAGAGGTTTCTTGACGACTACAAGCAAGGCTACGAGAGCGGGAAGCTTAAGTCGTTTATCGGCTCTATGGGAAAGGGAGCTTCCGCTTCGTCTTCGAATTATCTGCGTATGATGGGCACACTAGACAAAGCACAGAACGTATAATATGACTGTGGGATCCAAGTACGCCGAGGCATTGGCAAGGCTCGATGTATAGTTTACATCTCTTGGCCTCGTCCTCGCATTCATTTAGACGGTTTAGTTTCCCCGCAGTCCAGCAGCTTTCAAGCCATGGTCGCCATGGTAGGTATCGGAATTGAACGGTTCCCAGCTCTTTAGTGTATCATCCGATAGCTTGAATACATCTACCTGGAGCGGGCGGCACACAGAAAGCACTAGAATTATGTTCAGCATAAGTCTCGTATCTCGTATTCAGCATACTAACTTGGATCGCCGCCTTCAGGTACGTCTTACCTCATAGGAGTCAGTTGCGGACGAATGAAGTCGACGCGCATCATACTCACCATCGCCCCACATGCGGATGCTCAGATCTCCGCCTGGGCATGTCGACAGCGCAGCCAAGATATCCATCTCCGCGAAGAACTCGATGTCTATCAGGCCGTCTAAAGTCAGACAACGGGTCATCCGCAGCATCGCCTGATACCTACACGAGCCTTTCTCAGCTGGACACGCTTTCTGGGAGGTATATATCAGCGACAGGGGGGAATACAGTGTGGATTTCAAGAGCGGGTACAGACCATGAAGTACTGTCGAAAGGTATCCGCGGGACGGATCATCGTTACTACAAGGGGACCACCGAGTAAAGAGCCAGTAGCATTGTACCTGATCTTGGGAGTTCAGCCCAGTGCACTGGAAGACGTTCAAGACATCCTGGGCATATCGGTCTTCGGTCAGGTAAAGGGCTTGAAGGGCTGTGGCGATTACTTACGTGCACGTCAAATTCGGTCAGGCCGTAAGGCGCCACCGCTCGTATCAGGTTCGAGTGGCAATGCAAGTCGAAATCCATCCCTGCCCATTGCTCGAATATATTTTAGGAGCGGTGGTGCTAGCCCCGACGTACCTGTCATGTACTTATTCACGTACGGATCGCATCGTGTGCCCAGTAAATCGTGTACTGTCTGACATATCAATGCCACAATAGGTGCGTATCTGGAGGAAGACAATTACCGCGACCACCGTCCTCGTCGACACCATAGTCTTTCAGCGTGTCTGAAACGATGGTAACCAGAGGTCGCACTATCAAGATTCCAGTTACATGCGGACTAGCAGTGATATTCTCAGGACCCTCACGGAAAGGCAAGTTAGACCAGAGGCGATCGTGGACGCTGACATGAGCTGCTTGGAGCTGGCGTGTCCTCGCAGCCCACATATGCTATGCAGATGCCCGAGAGTCAGGCCCCCCCTCCCCCTGAATGGTGCAAAAATACGTACTTCTCGGGTATCGTTCGCATTCCACACTATGTATATCAGAGCTTACCATTCGACTGACGATAATGTTTGTCACCTACGATTCAGATCTCCAACCTAGAACTCAATGCTAATTCCATGAAACGTTATGTACATCGTCTATGCGCACGTACCTGTGGCCCCTCAGGCGTGCTGATTCGAAAGACGTGGCCTGCAGCAACCTTCCACGCCCTACCGCTCCGGATGGGGATCACGAAGGAGTCAATGATGGTCCTCCCCTCGTCCAGAGCAGCTCGATCGTAGAATAATTTATCGATGGGAAGGGGAGCATAGGCTGCATTCAGCAGCGGATTGGAAGATACCATGGCGGCAGCGGGATAGGTGAAGAACCGCGATAGATTACGAGCTTTAAGCCTCTACCGCAGGCGATCGCAGTGCTTCTTTACCTATCTATAGCAAAGAGATATAAAGATAAGGGCACATTCATAAATACCGATATTCGCCGATTTTACTCAGTATCTGACGGCTTGCTACAGCGATACGTCGATGGAATGCGTGATGTAGTGACAGCAATCCTGGGGCCCTAGAATAGACCGATATCCCCCACATCGGCATCCAAATAATTTGACCAGAGCCTACATATATCAGTGAAGATGATTTAACTCAACGTGCCTTGTATTATTCGTGGGGAGTTGATACGTATCAATAGGCGTGCCCATGACTCCCCATGAACACCTAGAACTGATCACATCATCTTCCCAACTTCAACCTCCACAATGCAAGAAACTCCAGAAATCGTTACAGAAGCAGGGGACAGACGGAACGTGCCCCAGCTTCCTATCGAGTTGTATCAAGAGGTTATAGGGCACATAGAGAGCAAGAGCGACTTATGCGCCATCAGCGTCGTCTCAAGAGCGGTGCAAGCCTTAGCCGAGAGTCTCATCTACCACACCGTCGAGTCTCGTCGCCGATGCCGCACCCAGGCATTTTGCAAGCTCGTCGTCGAATGCCCTCGTATAGGGAGCCTTGTGCGCTCGCTGATAGTTGCTAACGATGAGCGCCACGGTTCTTATCCTGCCTTGCCCCCTTTCTGGGATAACATGGGCCGAGCGCTGCAGAGGATGCCCCATCTCGAAATCCTGCGCGTTCATGATGGCTTCACCAACCCAAATGCTCGGATTCTCAGGCGGTGCACGTTCTCGCTCAGAGAGTTGAGCTCCGATTTTGCTTTGGACGGCGACCTCATCGCGTTCTTGGAGACGCAGCGCCGGATCACCTCCATCGACTGGACCGACACGGACAATGCAGCACGAACGGTGGATCCTGTCCGGGACACCCCTTCCCCTGGGCAGGGTGCTTTACCCCAGCTTCAGCTGCTCCATACCGACTCTCTGGGCATGGCTATGAGACTCGTACCGGGTCGACCCGTGACACATCTTTGGGTCTCGAATGAGGCTAACGCCATGTATGAAGAGTTTATCACAGCAATAAGCAGGTCGACAGGACCTCTGCTATCCCTACGTATGGGCTTCCCGTTCCATAAAGGATCCATCGTACAGTGCTTATCCACGCTCGCCCTTCAAGCGCCGAATCTACGTTCCCTTGGATTTTTGAGGCCCTTCACATCAAAGGTACGTTTATGATACTGATGGCATGTCGAGTACTACTGATTTCTGCTACTTAAGGATCGGGAAATCATGAATGCTCTTGCTGCTTTCAAAGATTTACGAACTCTCGTGCTCTGGAACATGGTTACCCCTGACACTCTGCGTAGCCTAGAGTCCGCTTGTCCCTCCCTCCGGGTCGTCGCTTGCTTGCATTATTCGTATGCATACGAGTATATCCGGATGCCCGTGAATCCCATCGGGACCCCTCAACCTATGCACGATCCCGATTTCAGCCTGTGGAAAGACGTGTAGCCGTGACGTTCGTACGTCCTCGCCAGCTTGTATTCTTGCATCAAGACCCGCAACTGTATATACACGATTTTTGACTCAAGGGAATGCAGTGGTTTTGATTATTAGGGGTACATTACGTCGACACAATACTAATCTAGGCAAGCAGGATAACAATACAATATACCAAGATATGCTACAAAACCCGAGGTAACCTCCCACTCTACTCTGACATGTCCTCCTCGTCAACCTCCATCGACACACCCCCTCTACTCATCGTCTCTCCCAACCTCGAGGCTCCATTCAGCCCGCCAGATCCCTTCACTACACCATTGTACACCTCTACGATCTCATCCACGCCCGGCGAGTTCTCGTCCCCACTCGTGAAGAACCTCCGTCTGGTCTTCCTGTCCATCTCCGCCGCGCCGCTGCACAACTCAAACTCCCTCCATTGTGGGAGATCCAGCGGTTGGTTCGTGATTATGCTCATGCGCTTCTTATTCCGCGTCTGCGGCCGGGACGCCCGGTGCGACTTGCGAGCGTTACGCGCCGACGTGGAGGCGGACGCGTCGGAGTCGTACGTCTCCTCGTCGGAGGGATCGGGCTCTTGCATTTTGTACACAAATCGTGAGTGTCCTAGAGAAAGCGGGTAGTTTCGGGAACACATGCAAGCTGAGAGGAAAACGCACGTGCGAGTGATTTGTCCAGTTCATCTTGAGCTTCTTCACCCTGTATTCTCCAGCCCAGATGCGCGCCGACGCTCTCCCGCGGAACGTCCTGCATCTGACTGGACGGCGCGGGCTGCAGCTCCGACAATTGCGCCAAAACCTTGTCACTACCAACAGGATCACTCGCGGCCCCGGGAATCGCGAAAAGTGTGCTTACCGAGTTGCCGTCAGATATCCATCCTTGAGGTTAATATTCTCCATATTATTGTCAGGCACCTCGAGCCGGTACTTGGGCCCGAACCACTCAAAGTACGCGTTGTACGGCAGCATCTCGTCTATGGACGCCTCGATGCCCAACGCGCACGCCGTCTCGTAGCACCACGTACGAGCGACGTTCTTGACGGTATACCCGCCGCCGCCAAGCAGCATCATCGGGATGTTCTGCCGCCGCACGAACTGCACGCACGCGGCGTGCCCGCGCATCGTCAAGTTGAAGCACCCGAGCTTGTCCCCCGCGAGCGAGTCCGAGCCGCATTGCAGGACGATCGCCGACGGGCGGAAGACCTCGAGGATTTTGGTGATGACCTGGTCGGATGGGTTCGGACTGCATCGTGTGGGTGAGAGTGAGTACGCACCGGTTCGAAGATGCTTTTGTATGTTTCGTCGGAGATTCCGTCCTTCAGCGGCACGTTAACCGCGTACCCCCTCCCTCTGCCCTCTCCTCTATCTGCGGAGTCACCCGTCCCGGGAAAATATTCCCCGTGCTTGTGGAAGCTGCAGGTCATCACTCTGTCGGTCGTGTAGAATGCTTCCTCCACGCCGTCCCCATGGTGGCAGTCGATGTCGATATACAGCACGCGCGGGTACGTCCGCAGGAGTTCGAGGATACCCAGTACGATGTCGTTGATGTAGCAAAAGCCGGAGGCCTCCTGCTTCTTGGCGTGGTGCAGTCCGCCTGCCCAGTTAATCGCGATGTCTGTGGCTCCGCTTGCTAACCGATGTGCGGCAGCTGGCGTTGCGTGTTCTATGAGCCACGCGGGTGGGAAAGAGGGAGTCACGACGTACCGAGCGACCCTCCCGCTGATATAGAACAGAACTCGAATACTCCCTCGAACGGCGGATTGTCGTCTCCTACGCAGACTACACAGTATGAATACTATCCCGAGAGTTGAATTTGGTACACTTACACCTCGAACCATGATATGTCAACTCGTCTGCTGTCTCCGGCGTGACCCTGTGTAGAAACTGTACGTATTCATCTGTGTGAAAGCGCGTCATTGACTCTGCTGACGCGCGTTTCGCTCTCTAGCGGCGCCAGTCAGCTCGTAGCTCTTCTGTAGAGGTAATTCACTCACTAAAACATGCATCTTTTCCAGCATATTGTACGCTGAAATCAAGTGATGCGCAATGAGGATCCGATGGGGTTTCATGGGGTGGCCCAGTCCGTATGTGTAGGAACCGACATCCGCTGAAAGCCAGTAAATCTCAGTCGACTATATCAGTCAGTAATAACAGACGTCGTACGGTCGAAATAGTAAGAAACGCGTCGTTTGTCGGGAGCGGAAGCCATGGAAGATGCATGTAAAGTGCACGACCGAATTTGTGGCTGCAGGCGGGGAAACAGGCGCTAAGAATAGACGCATCACGTGATATTTGAGAGCCGACACGAAGCGCAGTCTGGCTACGCAGCCTGAGTGGGTAACGCGTTGTAACAAATTCAAGACTCGGAACCGCCCTAGGCCTAGCTACAGATGCTCCATTATACAAAGCGAATATTCTAAGCGCAGGCAAGTGTATTCGGGACCCAGAAATAGCACTCCATAACAGTCTGTCGCGGAACTCACCTGCAAATACATCGATGTCCACACAAAAGAAAATAGCAGATGCCGCGCAAGAGAGGTCATACTCGTAGGAGAAGCATGCAATTATCCCATTCGAGCCTTCTTCCTGGCTGATGCGCTCGAAACCTGATAGGTGACACCCCCAGCGCTCTGAGTCAAGCTCGCAAAGCTCGTCGAACTTCCCGGCTTAGCCGAGGGGTGCAAGTGTCCCTGCGCCTGCGATGGTTGCGGCATGGGCATCATGGACGGCGCGTCATCTTGCGTGATCCGTCGGTGCGGGGGTATCTGGTGCGTCGACACTGACTGAAAGGCGCTGCGGAACACTCATATCAGTAACTGCTGCACGGACCGACAGAACATAAGGTCCGTACTTTGCAGTCGGCTTAGGCTCCTCTTGAAACCACTCGTGCAGCATGGCTTCTTTGGCGGAGAGACGCCGGTCGGGGTCGTAGGCAAAAAGCTGCCGGAGAAAATCGTACCCGGAAGGTGTCCGGACGCGGGTCTGGCACCAGTCATGCAGGCGATTTTCGAACCTGAGCCATCTTCAGATTCCCGCAAGGCTAGATCGCAGTATTCCCCACCTGTCAAGCCGCTTCATGTTCTGATACTCGGGCATTTCCTTCATGCCTGGCCAATCCTTTTCTATTGACACAATAATCAGACTGAAGAAACAGACCTGAAGATGAGGTTGCGCACCTTCGGGTGTGCCCAGGACTTCAAATATCTTCATCAGCTGATCCTTCTGGAAAGGCACGTTCTTCTTGGAGTCCAACTTTGCCTCCTCGCCTTTGAATATGGGCCTTAAGCTCGCCAGTTCGGCCATCACACACCCCACTGCCCAACAATCGATCGCCTTGTTGTAGTGCTTCGCACCCATAAGCAATTCCGGGGCGCGATACCAAATGGTCACGACGACCTTGTCTCCGGCGAACAAAGGCTGGAGAGGCTCATAGATCAGTCGTGCCAGACCGAGATCACCAATCTTCACCACTCCCGAGGAACTGATAAGGATGTTTGCGGGCTTGAGGTCGCGGTGCAGGATGTGGCACGAGTGGAGGTATACAAGCCCATTCAGGAGTTGGAAGATGAGCGACTTGAGGACAACCGGGGGGATCTGCGCGCGCAGAGTTTGGGAGTAGTGGTGTATAACTTGCTATTCTGCCTCAGCATGGGATACATGAAAGGAAGGAGGAACGTACGAGGAAATCATGCTCGGCGTATTCGAACACCATATAGATGGACTTGTCTTCGAGGATAACTTCCTTCAGGGATACCACGTTCTCATGAGACAACTCCCTGTTCAGCTAGAGCGATAATCTGTCAATTACACCAAAATACCATTCGCGTTCATTACTCGCCGCTATCTCTCGTATCGCACTCTGACTTATACCGGTATAAGTAACCGCGTCCCCCTCCTTGTCAGGCTTGAACTTCTTGATAGCATGCACCTTCGCATCGTCACCTTTACTCTGCGCCTTGTATACCCTCCCGTACGTGCCAGAAGAGATGAATCCCAGGATCGTGTAGGCGGATTGCACCGTGCGTCGGGCTGCGTCCCGCTTCATGCGGTACGCGCGCATCGGATCCGTTTGCAAGAGGTTCGACGACCATTCGTCAATCATTTGCAGCTCAACAGTGTTCCTTCAAATGTGTAGCATCGCGGATGACGGATCCTAGCAGCCGTACAAGCAAAGTACAAGGCTTATGAGTGGCAGTCAAGAGGGAAATGGAAAGCGGTACAGAAATGCCACAACAGGGTTATACCGTCACGATATAGCACGTAGCAGGAATCACATCATGGTGCGACGTATTAAAAACATTAGAAATCCTAATAGCCTATCTTAGTATCTACGGCCGCGTAGGTCCTCAATTCAACGAAATCTCCTCAGTCTCCCCGACATCCTCCTCGCCCTCATCATGCGCCGCAGGAGCCCTCTCCTTCTCCACAGGCGGCGGCGGCGGCACTTCCACGCTCGAAGGTGCAATAACATGCGCTGGTTCCTCCGCTTGCTGCGAGGGAGCCGGCTGGCTCTCCACTCTAGGCGGCGAAGGTGACTCTGGTATAGGCGACGCAGCCGGCTCCGCGTGCCCAGGCTCAGGTTCAGGAGGGAACTTGAACGCTTTGTCCATCGTCCCGTTCCTCGTCCGCCGTTTCGCGCTCTTCGACGTCCTGCCCTCCTCTTTGCGCTGCGCGGAATCTCCGATGTCGCCCTCTTCACCTTCCCCTTGTTCTTCGGGAGTAGGCTCGAACGTCGCGGATCCAGCGCGAACTTGGCTTTCCGTGGGTATCGATTGTTGACTGGACGACCGGGCGGGGGCCGGCATTGAGGCACGATTGGCGGCTTTCTGCGCGGGAGAGCCTGGGGTGGGCCGCGTCGGGGAGTGCGGGAGGGATACCTGCGACATTGACTGGGGGCGCGTGAATGGCGCTGAGTGCATCGGCGTGCCTGGGTTGACGCCTAGATAGTAACCAGCGATGGGCACCATTCTGATAATAACATGAGAATGCCATCCGGATGGAATGTGTCGTATACGTACTTCTTTTCTGCGTGACAAGCCAAAATCCATTGAGGCTGGACCACGGGTATACTTAACTGTAACGCGCGCTGGTACTCGACGCCGGGCGCACTACTGATGCTGCCGCTCGCCTCCGCCCCACTGGGCGTAGCAGCAGGCGTCGTGCACACAAAGTGCGTTGTGTCAATCTGGATCTTATCGCTCCATTTCGCGTTCATCTCTCTCAGCGCCATCTTTGCGTTCTCGAGCAGCACCAAGTCCTGCACGTTGCCGAAGCAGACGGAGATGCCGGAGGTGTCTGTCATAGTATGTGTACGGACACGGATGAGGTTCGAGGGGAAGGTGCCGGCAGTCGTACGAAGGATGAGTTGGAAGGAGTACTCGGTGTTGATGTCGAGTCCCGAGAGCTTGGAGGAGGTATTCTGGAGGGGAGAGGGGATGGCTGCGAGGCGCTGTCCATTTCGGTATATATCGAGTGAGCGCAGCTTCGCCGTCGCCAGCTTCAATGGGGGCCATTCGAGAGTAACAGACGTTTGTGTAACGTTCCGCAACTGCGCACGGCCATGTCAACCAATCGTCTCATGTCCCGGATGTGACGTACCTGAAGCTTTGGTGGCTCGGGAGATTCCCTTCCAAATGCATCCAGAATCTCGTTCTGCAACGCCCAGAACTCATTGTCTCTCCGTTTCTCCTCGGCATGGTTCTGAGTGACGGAGATGTTGACTATCGAACCAGCGGTAGTTCCGGGAGGTAATAGCAACGACGGAAACTCGATAAGATGAGCTCTCTCGCCCAGCAGAATCTGTATTATGGATTTCAGCCTGCGCTTGCAATCATCTGGGGTATATCCTGCATACCGCCATGCCAGCGTCTACAGCAATACATTAGTTGCGGTTATACTTCTCTCGTCACGGTAACTGCTAGACAATTCCGTACCTAGCTTTCCGACTGTGAACATGTAGCCATCCTGCGTTTTTGCCATTTTGGCTGGAGAGTACCGAGCGTAAGCTGTAGAGCAAGTCCAGGGGAATGTGGCGGAAGGAACGCGTTTACGCGCCACCTGCGCGCTCCAACCACGGTTGCTTCTTAGCTCTGAACCGCCGGACTACCTCGACTGCTAGTCTGCTTCGCCGTTCTTCGACGTTCGATGTCGTCTGTATCCCCCTCAACCGACGAAGAATGCTCTACAGAGGAGAACGCTGCGGACGGTCATGATCAGGAGAAGAACGGGGTCGTAACGGCCAGCCCGGAGACTATGAACAAGCCGATGAATGGTACAGACGGTATTGCTGAGACGGCAAGTCCGCAAGGCACAGATGGTGAGTCGGACGAAGAGGAACGGAGCGGGGATGAACAGGGTGAGAGCGAAGGGCATGGACGGGACGAAGAGCGGGAGGGGCAAGAAGACGAGGATGACGACGAAGACGAGGATGAGGAGGAAGATGAAGACGAGGAACCTGCTCTGAAGTACGAACGACTTGGAGGAGTTGTCCCGGACCTTCTGCAGAAGGATTCCGCGTCTGCTCTGACGATATCCAACAAGTTGCTGGTACGCTGTCCTTCGCACGAATTACCTATGCAAGGAATAAATATGATCGGCGCTCTTAGACCCTGGGCACACACAGCGGCATAGTGCATATATTGGATATGTCTGGAAAGAGGATCAAGTCCTACAAACCTCATCTCGCATCGGTCATAGACATAGGGATGGATACCACAGCGGACTTTGTGGCTACGGCATCTATGGATGGTGAGTAGGGCATAGCTACATAGACGACAGATTATGTTACGTTGCATCTAGGACAGGTTGTCATACATTCGCTCTCTACGCCGGAACAATACCTGTTCGACATGAAGCGGCCGATGCGGACGGTCAGCATGGAGCCAAACTTTGCTAAGAAGAGCACGCGGGCTTTCGTTTGTGGTGGTATGGCCGGCTCTCTCGTACTGCACGAGAAAGGTTGGTTAGGACACAAGGAGACCGTGTTACACAGCGGGGAAGGGCCTATTTGGAATGTACGGTGGAGGGACCGGCTGATAGCCTGGGCCAATGACCTAGTAAGTATGCGCCGGCGAAGGGCCATCCTTGCTTACACAACGGCCGTGATTTAGGGCGTCAAGATCTACGACACTGTTTCGCAGTCACGGATTACCTTCATCGACCGGCCACCAGATAGTCCCCGTGCTGATCTATTTAAGTGCACCCTGCATTGGCAGGACAATTCCACTCTCTTGATAGCATGGGCAGACCACATCAAAGTCGCTCGTATCCGTGCCCGTCCTCGGAGCCCCACCTCCCCCGCCAATCTCCCCCCGCTTCTCGTTGAAATCACCGCTGTCTTCAAACTGGACTGCATGATCGCAGGTATCGTACCCCATCCACTAGCTTCCCCCACTTGCGCTGTACACCCCTCTGTATCCGCTCATTCCCGCGCCCCCTCTGCCTCTGGACGGAGTACGCCCAGTGGTCATGCTCAGAATTCTGCGCCTACTACTGTGCCTGCCCTCACTACCTTCCTGGTCCTCGCGTACACGCCTCCGGACATGTCTTTCTTGGAGGAAGCGACAGACGACCGTACTCGGCAGGCTCGCAAAGCCGCGGAACGCCCTGAATTGCGCATCATCTCCCGGGCCGGCGAGGAGCTCTCAGCGGATCTACTTAGTATACAAGGATTCGAGAAGTGGGCCTGCAACGATTATGTACTTACCGCAGTCGATAGTGAGGGGCTAGATACTGTGCGAGATCGGGCCTACGTTGTGCTGAGCCCGAAGGATCTGGTCATTGTCAGGTCGAGAGATAGACGGGATCATATTGCGTGGTTAGTTGAGAGAGAGCGGTATGAGGAAGCACTTGAGGAGGTGGAGCACTTGGGGGTGGACGAGGCCGGACAAGGGGAGGGCGCCGTTGATGCCGTGGAGATTGGACAAAGGTACATCGAGCATCTCGTGGTTGAAGGTATGTCAAGTCGTTTGCGAGGTGTGGTCAAAAGTCATTGCTTACGTTGCATTAGGCGACTTCGTCAAGGCTGCAAAGTTATGTCCAAAGGTTTGCGGCCAAGACGCGAAGCGTTGGGAAGACTGGATCTTTGTTTTCGCACAGAAAAGACAGATGCAGGCAAGTCGACTACAGTCACTGTTCGCGCCATCTGTATATAACATACCGACCCCAAGACTATCATTCCATATGTGCCCACAGAGTCGCCGAAACTAAGCCATTTGGTGTACGAGATGGTACTCGCTTATTTCCTCACTCACGATAGAAATGTAAGCGGGTCCAAATTTCTGTTCTTTTTATTGGACTAAGTCCTCGCGCAGGCTTTGCTGCAAACGATCAAAGACTGGCCAAGGGGTATATATGACATCTCCGCTGTCATTGTCGCTGTCCAATCGGAGCTCGATAAGGCACCATCTACATCGACCGCCGCTCGCACAGCTCCTGAGGCAGCCATACTCATGGAGTGCCTAGCAGAGTTGTAAGTGTGATAATCTCCCTTACTCTGTCCGATCGTATAACTCTTCTGCCTCATTAGGTATACAGCGAACAGACAACCTGGCAAAGCCCTGCCGTATCTCCTGCGCCTGCGCCGCCCGAACGTGTTTGACCTCATCAGGGAAAATAACTTGTTTACGGCTGTGCAGGACCAGGTACTGTTGCTGGTCGAGTTTGACCAGGAAGTGATCGAGAAACGAAGGAAAGATGGCTACGAGGTTGATGACTCCGAGAGTACTGCCATACAGCTGCTTGTCGACCATACGCACTCCATACCGGTCAGTCTTTTCGACGGTAGAAAGTTCAGAAGTGGGAGTTAACGCTTATGAACAGATAGGCAGAGTTGTACAGCAGTTGCAGAGCCGCCCTTATTACCTCTTCCTCTACTTGGACGCACTGTTCAAGAAGGACCCATTCCTAGCGTCCGATTTCGCAGACGCTCAGGTAGGGAATATACGGGATATATCTCGTACCGGTCGCTAAAGATCCGTCAGGTGCCTTTGTACGCGGAGTACGCACCCGGGCGACTCATCGACTTCCTGCGTGCCAGCAATTATTACAGTTTGGAGAAGGTACCAGTTTTCGTGCTACTATGCTAAGAATAATGTAGCTGAGACTTTATTTCCCGAAGGCATACAACGTTTGCAAAGAACGTGATCTTGTCCCAGAGATGGTTTTCCTCCTGGGCCGGATGGGCAATAATAAGCAAGCTCTCAACTTAATCATCGAGAGACTTGGCGACGTCAGCCGGGTAAGTATACGCCAACGTTCCCCTCCAAGTATTCTGACAACGAGCTCACCCCGTCATTCATAGGCTATTGATTTTGCGAAAGAGCAGAACGACGACGACCTATGGGAGGATCTCTTGAAGTACTCTGAGACACGACCCAGTGAGTTCAGCCGCCTATAAATCCTAGAGTGATGGGCTAAGGCAAAGTGTTCATTGTCACTCGGTAGCTTTCATACGTGGTCTCTTAGAGAACGTCGGGGCAGAGATAGATCCCATCCGTCTTATACGGCGAATCAAGAATGGCTTGGAGATCCCCGGTTTGAAGGAAGCCCTGATCAAGATCCTCCAGGACTTCAACCTTCAAATCTCTCTGCTGGACGGATGTCAGAGGATCTTAGAGGGAGATTGTGCAGATTTCGCTCGCCGATTACAGAGGGATCAGAACAGTGGATTCTTCTTGTCCGGTAAGTGGCGGAAACAAGTACGGGTCGTACAAGAACATCCCTCTAACATCTCCCGCAGCTAAGACTCTCTGTCCGATATGTTCGAAACCTTTGCAGAGGTTTCCGCAATCATTGGTATTGCTATTCCTTTGCCGACACATCGTCCACGCCACGTGCGCTAGCGGTGGTGATGCCCTTCCTCAGCAGCCGGATCATGGTCTTGCCGGTCTGGCTTTGGGCGGCGGACGAAGTCTTAGTGGCAAAATAGCATTGTGCGTCTTTCTTTGTCTTCCCGCTGGATATATCTAGTGTGCTGAAGCCTCGGTTCAGTACGGCTATTGTTCGAGCGAAGGTGGACCAGGGATGTCCGGTTTGTCACAAGAAGGATGAAGGCGAACGGACATGATACCGCTATTCTGCACTGCTTACTGCCTATACGAATAGAGCATGACACTATTTGGATTTTTCTCCCCGTTGAAGTTTCGACTACGTTCGTCGTTCTGACGGGTCTTCAGCGCCAAAGAGGTAGAGAAAGAATCTTCGCCACCGCTTGTTCCGCCGTCGACATCAGTGCTCCTTGAGGGTTGCCTGTCGGTAACGAAGGCACTATAGAGTTGTCGACGATGAACTGCGAAGAGCTACGTGTCAGCAGGTAAACGACCAAACAGAAGTTCGTGGTCATACTAGATTATCTGTGCCGAATACTTTGCAGTGAGGATCGACAACTCCTGTGGAAGGAGAGGTGGAAATCCGATTGGATCCCACCCAGTGATTAGAGTTCATGGACGTCTCGGTTTTCGTTAAGGTGATGTCCTCATACAGTCTTACAGCGCTATACTTACGGGGTTATATCCGTTGACTGTGTATCCAATATAGTGCCTCAGGCCTTGCAGCATCGGTAGCGCGATCACTTACCGTAGTCGGTTATGGTGGTCGTGTTATCAGGAGTGATGAGAGTCAGACCCGGTACTTGATCCAAGGTCACTCTCTGACTCGGCGGTTATTTATGATTCAGACTCACTGTCCTTGACGTTCGCCACAAAGTCTTCCAGTGCGATGACCATGGTTTCCTTATCTACGGGGTCTGTGAACCATGGGTTCACAAGCCTTACTGCGGTGAAGGATCCATTAATTCCTATCCGGCCTCGGGAGGTTATATTCGAAGACCTAGAGGGAAGTCACAACTGTCAACCACGTCTCACCAAGGAGCTGACTAACAAATAGATCGTGACAGTGAATACTTGACTATTTGCCGTCCATCGCAATATGGGTCAGTAATGTCGTACAGCGTAGCCCGTAACCTTTACCTGGAATTATAAGGATAGGAGGTCTCCACCGAGACATTTCCACCAGGATGCACAGTCCCTTGCATCTGAACGGTTCAGGTTGGAGGTGTCAGCGAAATCGGACTAATTCTTACCATGCGCTCTCTACCATCGCTAGAGTTGTAGGACCTCCAGAAGTTAATCCTGGCAAGTTCGCGTCGTAAGGCAGGGCAGGTGGATGGTATACCCAACTCAGGGACTACGTACGTAGGAGATGTGGTTGTTAGCACTCCGGACCGATTCGCGAGGTACTGCGCGGCATCTGCAGGTCTCGGGTTCGCCCAGACTGTGAACCAATTCTCATAGGCATCGATGGAAGGGTGGGTGAAGATGAGCTGGTGGGCATTATTCAAACAGGACTAGGGGGTTGAATACCGTTTGGCCACTTACGTTAATAGAAGGATTGTCACTGACATCATATCCAACGGGCAGGTCGATGAACTGATCCGTCGGGGGCATACGCGCGGCTGCCGTTGCATTCTGCTGCACGATCCCTATCATATCACTGGGCCCTATCCCGCTTTGGAACAGTATCCTTGGCGTCCCGTAGCTTCCCGCTGACAGGATAACCCGCCCATCCTTGTTTAAGGACACGATGCCGTCAGCGCCCAATGTCGTGTCGTTCGTCTGCACACCCGTGACGACAGAGCCGTTCCGTACAACGCTGGTCACGTATGTATACAGTCTCAAGCGGAAGTTGCTCCGGGTTTTGGCCGTTTGGAGGTACGTGGCGACCGGTCCTGCTCTCATACCTCCCAAGAACTACCCAACGTGCAAGCCGTTAGGGTGAGACGTCTTATCATAAGTCCATATAATAAGTGGAGGGCGACATACGTCAAAAGCGCTATGTCCGTAGACGCGGTCCTTGGAATTAGGTTCGTCATTTATGGTGATGGCCCTATATCCTTGCTTATTCAACAGCTGGGCGGTGATGTTGTAGGATTGCTGAAGATATAGCTTCCCATCGACCGATGGATGGTCAGTGCTGGGTAGGCGCGCTATGACTTTGTCTGTGAACGGCTGATGGTCTTGCCAGCCTTCCGGCCAACCGTTCGCGAGCGAGAAGTCAACGTCGCGCGGGTACCAATACATCCTGTGTCCCATAATCGATTCAGAAAGACACCTGTAGTGATGGGTGACTCACGCTCCGTTGATTTGTGCGCCACCACCGAGGAGGCATCCAGCGTAAGTAGCAATATCTGCATTAGAGCGCTAGTCAAGAGATTTATACCTATGACCTCCTCCGTAGCCCCTGCTTACCGTTGCACCAATACCACGCGTCCCCGGGAGTAGTGAACTGCGACTCGAACTCTCCCGGGATGTCGAACAACGTGAGGTCCGTGCCGTTCGCCCATGGGGGAATGTCTGTGCCGCCGGTTTCTCCCGCGCTTGGGCCGCCGCGCTCGAGGAGCAGGACTTTCTTTCCCGCTTCACTCAGCCGGTCGGCAACGATGATGCCAGCGACTCCTGCCCCGACTATGATGTAGTCGTAGGAGGGGGTCTGGAAGGAGCTCTAATACAGAGTTCGAGTGTTACGGAGGTTGGCTCTCACCGACTGTGCGTACGAGGTCGCAACTACGGTGGGGCGGGTGTGGATTAAGGTATGCGCCTAAGTTCTCTGCAGCTACGCACCGACACTGGCAAGTATGAGAAGATGCCCAAGTGAGGAAATGGACAGCATTGTGTTTGCCTTGCCTTGTAGCTACTGGGGCGGTCCAGACGATCCTTTTATCCATTCGGACCGCCTTATACGCTGCACCATCTCGTATGCGCCCAGGTCGAAACGGATTCTCCTGCATTTCTCCGCCCAGCCCCGTGGACATAGCACAGGACCATCCGTCTGCGCAGTGATATTCTGGATACGATGCGTGAATGGTAATCCTACTCCTTTGTTGAGAGCTATGCGGATCAGGACACAGCGGATTTACGAGACTGTCGGTAAAAACAGTACATAAGCACTTGAATGGTAGAGTTCGGCGTGCCAAAGATGTACTGACCTTTGCTCATATGAAGGAGTTGTCTGTCTCGAAAAGCACGGGGCTAAAGGATGAAGCTATATATACATAACTGCGCTGCTTTGGCGCCGTGGTCAACGTATACCCTCAGTTCTTCGGGGTCACGAGATAAAATGACAGAATACCACCGAAGATTCCAATCCTAGGGCGTCTGAGAGACATGGGCGCACACTCGTACACAGATCGTCCCATATAGTCCCTCCCCCCCTCTCCTGGATATTTGGCGCCGCTTGCCACAATGTCTGTGGTATATAGCGGTGATGTGTGGGTCGCGCGGGGTTAGTAATTCAGTCCTATTGCTAGAAGGAATATGTAGTGCAGATGGATCGTTCCAGTACCCAGTCGACCAGCCACCGGCCCATAGCGTCGCACATTTACGGATGTCGGTGGCCGTGCACAGTTGTGAGTATGGACGAAGTAAACAAATGATACTTCTGCAGATGGACTTACGTTCGTGCTGAATTTTAGGCTTGACCACTGTAGTCCCATACCAGTTTCGGCTCTGAAATTACGGAGTTACCTGACTGTCATCCATCACCAGCACCATTGAGTTTTTCGTCCAAGTACATATCGTGCTGCTGTGGGATCCCGAGGCGGAGAAATCCGGAATGTACTGCCAGAACATTTGCCATTTATGGGAGTGTTATTACCGGATTGGTTTCACGGACATTGAAGTCACAGTGCCTTACCGTATGGCATATGTCAGGTGCTTCAATACCACTTCTACTTTCTTCTGTATAAATTATAAAAGGACACTGCCGTTGCTGTTCCCCTCTTTCCCTCTTTCCCTCCATCCACCATGTGCAACCTACATTATAGCCGCACCTGTCCCGGTTGCAACCTCTGTCTGGCGGTATAAATCTCTTCAACCAGTTCTATGTAAGTGTTTCCACCAGCGCTAAGGTTTTTTCGAATGCTCTGGTAACGGCTTGCCGCCCGCGCGTCCCGGGACGTCGTCGGGGGTGGTGGCGGCGCATTGCACGTGGGCCGGCCGGAAGTTCCGTCTTTGGCGAACCAGCCGTCATGCTTTCAGCCTCATCAGCGCGTCGGACGCGTTCACAGCACGTTCTTCTGCCATTTGTCTTTGTGAGATCTGTACTCATTCTGTGCATAGTCAATCTTCTCTCTGCCTGAGCTGGTCCAGGTGCATTCACCCGCAGCATGGCTGACTCCTTTGCTGACCTCTGGAATTCTACTACTTCGAGTAAGCCAGCCCAGCCGGCGCGTACGCTAGGCTCTGCGTCTCCGTCTTTGAACAGTACTCAGCGAGCTCAGCCGAAACATGATGCTTTCTCCTTGCTTGCGTCTGTTGGTTCTCCCTCAGGCTCTCCACGTCCGATAACGCCAGCTGTCATTCAGTCTCAGAGGTCGACCCCCAAACTACCATCGGCGACCCCAGCGAAATCATCTGGTGGAGATGCCTTTGGAGAACTATTATCGGGTTCCTTGGGGGCAGGCTCCAGCAATACTAGCAGAATGACCATAGCACAGCGGGCTGCGCAGGCTGAGAGAGAGCGGCAGGAGCAGCTGCGGAAGCAGCATGAAATCAGGAGCTCCCAATCATCGCCGTGGGATGGCCTAGACTCTCTGGGTATGTCGTCTAAGGCTACTGCGAATACATCATCGGCCCCGCATGATGACTGGGATTTCGGTTTGTCTACCTCGACGAAGTTATCTCAGGCTCCTGCTCACTCTGCTCTCGATGATGATGATTGGGGTCTGGGCGATTTCTCAGCAAAGCCCGTTAGCGCACCTGCTCCTACCAGACCGTCTCGCTCTCAAACAGCGTCCCTACTGGACCTGGAAGGATTTGATCATTCTGATACATCTCCTGCACCTGGGCCGTCCAATGGCTCCCGATCAAGCACGCCCGGGGACTTCGACTTCGGAGATAGAGAAGACCGATTGTTGGACGATCAATCTGGAGACGAAAACGATTTACTAGGCTTGGGTGGCAGCAGACCCGCAGCTGCAGCCAGGCGCAAGTCACCTCCAGTACGTGACATTCACTGTTTCTCTAGCTGTCTTCCGAATTCCTTCTTATCTCGCCTGCCCACTCACGAGCTTGCTCCTAGGAAGCAGCACAACCACCACCGAAATCATCGTCTCAGAATGGGAATGGCAGATCAGTGTCTCCCCCTCCCCACATTCTTGGCCAGATCGTGGAGATGGGCTTCTCGCCTCAGCAAGCTCGGGTAGCTCTAGCCGCCACAGAGACCGGACTAGATGTCCAAGCGGCGCTCGAAACGCTGCTTTCCAACGGTGCTGCATCCGAGTCACCCGTTCCCGAGCGACGAGCACCGCCGAGACGGCCACAGCGGACCCGCGAGCCCGAGCGCGCGGATAACCCCAGGTCCTCTGGCAGACGCCCGGAAGAAAGAGAACGAGAACGAGAACGAGAGCGAGAGCGAGAGCGAGAGCGAGCGACTTCCGAGGCGTTCTTCCAGGACCAAGCGGACAAACTTCTCGCGCAGGCGAGCGTGTTGGGAGCGAGTATGTTCAGCAAGGCAAACGCATTTTGGAAGGAGGGGAAGGAGAAGGTGCAGAAGGTTTACGAGGAACGGGCGGCGGTTGCGCGCGCTGGGAGCGCGCCGAGGGCGGACGGGAAGCCGCGGTGGATGCAGGAGGCTGCCGACGACGACGGGGAAGTGTCTCCAACGCAGCTGCGGAGGCGAGGTCAGGAGCGAGAGGAGGGATTCCGAGATGATCATGACCATCAACCGGAGGACCCTGCCCCTGCCCCCGCGCCGCGGAAGGCGAGGGTGGAGCCACAGAAGGCAGAACCTGCCGTCGGAGACTTATTCTCGGCCTCGCCCGCTGTGTATCAGTCGCCTTTCAGGCACCGGACGCCTGCGAGGGATAAGGTGCCAGAACACCCGTCCTCTTCCAGGCCGACTCCCCCGGCACAACCGGCCCCGTTAATCCAGCGGCAGACGGTGAGTGCCTCGCGAGCAGCTCTTGCGACCGCCGCCAAGCATAAGGCAGTCGGCGGGGAGAAGTTCAAGCTCGGGCAGTACAGCGAAGCGGAAACTGCGTATACGTCTGCTATTGCGGCGCTTCCTCAGTCGCATCTACTCCTCGTGCAGCTTTACAATAATCGCGCCCTGGCGCGGCTCAAGACGGGAGACCATGCAGGTGCAGTTGAAGACTGCACCGCCGTGATCGAGCTGATTGGTGCTGGGTACCATCCGTCCAAGGAGGCGAAGGTGACGAGGGAGGAAGACGGCGCCGGGGTGGATCTCGCCGATGGATTAATCAAGGCCTGGAGGCGACGCGCTGAAGCTTATGAAGGGCGAGAGAAGTGGGAGGAGGCCAAGAAGGATTGGGAAGCCATCATTAGCGCAGATTTCGCAGGGAAGGTCAGGACTGAGGCGATCACGGGGGCTGGGCGGTGCCGGAGGATGGTCAATGCCAATACGGAGGCAGCGGACAAGCCTCCCTCGGCGACGCCTCCCAGGCCAAAGGCGAAGCCTTCGTCGGCGGCGCAGGTCAGGGCGTCGAAGGTGGGCGCGGCTGCGTCCCAGGCTGCTGTGTCGAAGCTCCGCGAGGCCAATCAGGCGGCGGAGGCGGAGGATCAGGCAAAGCATGAGCTGAAAGACACAATCGATGCGCGCATCATGGCCTGGAAGGGCGGGAAGGAGACGAATATCCGCGCGCTGATTGCGAGCCTGGACACGGTGCTATGGCCAGAGCTGGGATGGCAGAAGGTTGGGTTGCATGAGCTGGTTACGCCCGCCCAGGTGAAGATTAGGTACATGAAGGCTATCGCGAAGGTGCATCCTGATAAGGTGGGTGTTCGTGTCTCGGATGTAATGAATCCCGCGCTGATGGGTGTCGTAGCTCAATGCGGGCAATACGACGGTAGAACAACGCATGATTGCAAACGGCGTGTTCGCGGCGTTGAATGATGCATGGAACGCTTTCAAGCCATAATTATATTTGTCTTTTCTATACTTATTGGATATACGTTGACCACTTTGGTATAAAGGATGTAGATGATAGAGGACTCTTTGGACTCGTGCATACCAAGTCGATGGCCTAGCCCCCTTGGATTTTCGGCGATCTTGTATGTAACCCGCCTAGGCACTAACGTCAGAGTTACCGTCCCGACGCGCTATTATTTCATTCCGAGCGGTACGAAGTGCAGCCACTACCGCAACATATGTACAGCGTCCACCCATGGTCGGTCCCAAATCGAATAGCCGTTAGAAACATCCGGTAAGGTATAAGACAGTGGTTGTCAGGGCTTGAAGCGTGAAACGCAACTTCGCATTGTGAACGCAACCATCAACGTCATGCAACTGGTTTTTGGACTTCTATCAGTCTTGGTCATCGCATCCCCTCCATCTCTAGTGTCCGCAGGGCACTCCGACAATTTCCTTAGGCATGGAAAGCACTTCGACCGCAGAGCGACTAGCTGCGCGTGCGGATACCGAGATTCGAATGGGAATTTATGGGTACGTTCCAGCTTCTGCCGATGCGACGGACGTGGGTCATAGCATCCTTTCAGCGCGAATCAGTCGTCTCGGATTTCACATCTTCGGCCGGCGCGCTGTCAGTGCTAAATAGTAACTGGTATGTCGAGAAGTGGGGCGTCCAGAGGAAGTACTCGTATATGCAGTGCTCTGCGGACAATGTGTTCAATGTGCGTACGAGTTTCATATCCCTGTGGACTGAGTGACGAGCATTACTTTACTTCCAGTTTCAAAGTGAGTTACGGCTTCCAGTCGAGAATGTACGAGCTCAATCCTCTGTAGACGCGCTCGGGCTGAAGACATCCGCTGTGAGTCTATTTCAGGGTTTCTGCGAAGCAGTCACTGATTGACTATGAACCTGTAGTACGATGGAAAGAATAGAACTTACGTTGGGGAGATACAGTCGCGTGTAGGTTTCATCCCAAGAGCGTTCCTTGATGGTGGCAGGATCGGCTGACGTCTTACTTCAGAGAAACGACATTTTATACGGAACATTCAGGATGAAAGCTCAGGTGCCAACCGTGCCCGGCGTATGTTTCGGTACGTCTTATGCTTGAAGCAGTTATGTCCCGTCTTGCTGAGGGCAGAGTGCAATATAAAGGATTCTTTGCGTACAAGACGGACAGCCAGGAGACCGACATCGAGTTCCTTTCGTCTGACTCTAATTACTATAATACGGTGCATTACACGAACCAGCCGCATACCACGCCTGGCTCCAGTCAGGTGCGTGTAGGATTCTAATCTGCCGTCAGTGCAAATGTTGACTAGCGATGTAGAAAGTACAGGTGAATGGAGACTTGAGGTAAGATGATATTCGCTGCTCCCACTGCGCATACCTGATTGCGATGCAGGACACCAGGGGTGCATCGATTCGATTGGCTTCCCAAGCAAACAATGTTTTATTATAATGACGAGCAGACGTCGGTACGTCCTTGGCTTCTGTTGCTCCATCATTCTCGCTGACTCAATGCAGAATATCGGCGTCGCTGTCTCCGGGACGCCATCGAACGTTCTGCTTAACGTCTGGAGCGACGGCGACCCGTGAGTTCTCATCTATAGTATTCGTTGTCATAATTCAATGACGAGTTGTCTGGCTTGTCAGTGGATGGACGAAGGGCCCGCCGAAGAGCGACGCCATTGCCACGGTGCAGTACGTGCGGATGTATTTCAACTCCACTTCTCTAGTGGAGGCAGCATTCTCGGCTTCTTGCAAGGCAGCAGGGAGTCCTGCCGCGTGTAGTATATAGGCACGGCCTACGCGCAGTCCATTTTGATGATTGCATATCTACGACTAGGTGCACTGAAATCTGAAACTGAATGTACCAACTTTCCTCATTCGCATCCTGAAAGTTGAGTGGTTCCGTCAGAGAGATGGAATGGAACTTCTGCTGTCGGTACTGTTCACGGTACTTAGTCCTAGCGTTTTACGCCTCGAGTCTTCAAGACAGCACTTGCGTCCTATGTCTGGTAATGCAAAATTTAATACCCGGGCTTCGAACGTACTCTACATTCCACTCTGTAAAAACTCACGGCTTCGGGTCTTCTCCGACAGGCATGGGTTTTCAACGGAGTTGACTGTAGGGCATGCTCCTGCGTCTGCGATAGTGAATGCAGGAAATACCGGACGAGGTCAGCAGCTTTGTGTTCCGGACTCCGCCAGGAGCCTGAGCAAAACATGTACATGCCCCCGGTTCAACGCGAGGGAGGGGTCCCAGTCGCCCACGAAAGTCTCGTGAGACAGGCGTGACAATACAATAAATAGTCATTTATATTGTTATCCACTCTCATGAACGAGCTGGGCCGGACAAATTGTGGATATTGGGTATCAGGTATGCATATGCCTGGCGCCTGCCAGAGGGTATATTAACATTCTTCCCGCGCCTGCTGAGTGCCTGCACTCCGGCGGATTCAACTCTCATGAGGTCAGATAGGACTCTATGAATCGAAGCAGTATTTAGCGCAGCGGGAAGAAGGCTGGAATTAGATGGGAGGCAATGTGATAAAATGAAAACAGCGCACTCGGAACCTCCGTCAAGGAGTGCATGTCTCGGCGGAGTGTTATTTACAGTTGAATCCAAGAGGGGAAGCTCCGGACAGCTTTGGTTGTAGCGGTGATGGATGTAGGAGGAGAATCGCGAAGTGGACGGGACGGGAGAAATTGGGTATACAGACAAGAAGGGATTTGTGATGTCGGCCTGCTCTGGTGTAGGATAGTATAATGGTAGGTCGCTATCCGTACCTGCGAGGGATATACGACGACCGTTGGGGTTTTCCGGTGTTCTGCCATCCCCCGGTGAAGGAGACGCCCCAGGATGACCTTTGTCAGAGGAAGTAACTGCCTGCCGTGACAACCTACGAAGCATATTCTCGGTAGGTAAACATGTATCGCAATAACAAGATAACTTACGCTCGATCAGGTTTGTCGAGTTGCATCCGCGTCTTCTCATTCGATACCTGCTCCGACGACTTCTTAGATTCCTTCCTCGCTCGCGCCTGCGCCCTCCCATCGCGGCTCTTTTGCAAGCGCCAATGGAAGCCTGCGATCCTCGCCTCCAGGCCCCTGCCTAAGTACGAAATCAGCCGGTCGAGCGTTCGCCCCGGTCCAGGTAAATTCGATACCGTCGAGTTGCTGGCAGTGTACACCGAGAACCGAGGGTCATCGCGGAGGATGGGGATGAACATTTCGGGAAGGCGCAGTTCGTACGTCCATGATGGCGCACTGGATTTGCGTCGGTGATCCGAGGAGGTGTGGCGCGTTCTCGTGGAAGAACCAGCAAAGGATCTGCGCCACGTGCGGGGGTTAGGGTCCGCGGCCATCGCCTGGACGCTAGTAGGTCGTTACAAGATTGTGTTTCGTTCAAAGCATGAAGTGGCACCCGGGAGGGAGAGGGGCAAAGAGGGAATTCTTGTGAGTGTTTAAGTACCTCCCAAGGTTCCTGCGCCCGTGCACAGCATCGCGTCGTCACGATACACTCTACCACAGCCATCAGCGACGTCCACACTGCCTTTCCAGGGAGCAATACACCAACAATATACCAAAGGTAAGTTGATCGTGAGTCTGACCCTGGAGAACACTGTAAAAGTCAAGATCAATTTCAAGGTATAGGTGGCTGAGAGGAGGACCGGTTATTTAAACAATTAATTAAGATTCAGATATGACGCGTGACGTCACCCGAATGACTAGACGAGCAGCGCTGATTGGCTAGGGATTCCCTTTCGTACAATCTGTTGCCCGACCCTGATTCTCGCAGATTGTTCCTCCTCTCGATGGACGCCTGCGAAAACAATGGAAATGAAATTTGCCTATCAACTGGACATTGAGGACATGTTGTTCACAAGTCTCGTGTCAGCCACGATGTCCGGCCGCAACACCGCAACATCGGGTGTCGCGGGTTAGGCTCGATACCAGCCACTTCGCAATTCAAGCTCCACTCGTAATACTCGCTACACTGTTCGCAAGCTCACGCCTTCCATCACTCCGAAACCAAAAAAGGAAGGCGTGTGCATTGCGTACAGGACTGGTCGCGAGTCTAGTCGCGGGTGTCATCGCCGACGACGATTGGGCAAACACATACAAATGAAATTCTCATTTGCGTCCACCTTTCTGGCCCAGCACCTCATCAGTACGCTCGGCGAAGAAAATGGCTCTCTTGAAAGAAATAAACGACCTTCGCTTGATTCGGGAAGCGAGTGAGCTCCTGTCCGGCCTGTCATGCCTCGCGAACCAGGGAAAAGAACGAGGTTTTAAAAGCTGCAGAAGTTTATATATGGATATGACAGGCTTCCATGGCTCGGTAGCCATCTATCGCGATTACTACGACAAGGAGGGCTATCTGAAGCGAAAAGATGAATCTTTGGCCCAATCATAGCGACAAATCAGGTGGGCTGCAGGATATCGAGTCGAACAACGCGCTAATTCTCAATATATCTTTAGAATGTATGGAAGACGTGTGCGGCATGAAACAAGCGCACCCCACCGAGATGCGCCAGGCGTAAAATGATATTCTAGTACGTTTAGGCCTATCAACAGATGCGATTACCCTCGCCTATATTGACGTCTGTGGTCCTCTACAGCTGCTCCAAAACATGCCAACAGTCGCAGTAGCCAGGACATAAGGAGATTTGCCCTTACGTGGGACAATCCTCACACCAAGTTCCTCACACCAATGCGGTCCGCATCCTCTGAGGGCGAACTGCTCGAGTTTGTGGAGTACGAAATTCAGTTTCGCAATAGCAAGATTAATTGCCCATACGCCAGCGTGGAAGCTCTCCTAATCGCGTGGTTGCCGCACATGCGACACGAAATTGTAGGCAACGTCTTATTTCGCATAGGTTATAGGCGC
>NW_006920411.1:218613-236280 GCF_000344685.1 Gloeophyllum trabeum ATCC 11539 | reverse complement strand
TGAACAATGTGTGCCAGAGACGATTTTGTACGTCTGAGGGGCAAATTTTTCTAAGTCGGAGTCACGCTTGGCGGGGAAGGTTGTGACCCCGCTATGTGACTATCCGTTGTCACCAGTCCGTTCGCAAGCTCACGCCTTCCATCACTCCGAAACCAAAAAAGGAAGGCGTGTGCATTGCGTACAGGACTGGTCGCGAGTCTAGTCGCGGGTGTCATCGCCGACGACGATTGGGCAAACACATACAAATGAAATTCTCATTTGCGTCCACCTTTCTGGCCCAGCACCTCATCAGTACGCTCGGCGAAGAAAATGGCTCTCTTGAAAGAAATAAACGACCTTCGCTTGATTCGGGAAGCGAGTGAGCTCCTGTCCGGCCTGTCATGCCTCGCGAACCAGGGAAAAGAACGAGGTTTTAAAAGCTGCAGAAGTTTATATATGGATATGACAGGCTTCCATGGCTCGGTAGCCATCTATCGCGATTACTACGACAAGGAGGGCTATCTGAAGCGAAAAGATGAATCTTTGGCCCAATCATAGCGACAAATCAGGTGGGCTGCAGGATATCGAGTCGAACAACGCGCTAATTCTCAATATATCTTTAGAATGTATGGAAGACGTGTGCGGCATGAAACAAGCGCACCCCACCGAGATGCGCCAGGCGTAAAATGATATTCTAGTACGTTTAGGCCTATCAACAGATGCGATTACCCTCGCCTATATTGACGTCTGTGGTCCTCTACAGCTGCTCCAAAACATGCCAACAGTCGCAGTAGCCAGGACATAAGGAGATTTGCCCTTACGTGGGACAATCCTCACACCAAGTTCCTCACACCAATGCGGTCCGCATCCTCTGAGGGCGAACTGCTCGAGTTTGTGGAGTACGAAATTCAGTTTCGCAATAGCAAGATTAATTGCCCATACGCCAGCGTGGAAGCTCTCCTAATCGCGTGGTTGCCGCACATGCGACACGAAATTGTAGGCAACGTCTTATTTCGCATAGGTTATAGGCGCACGAGTGGTGAAGTTTTCATCGCCCCAGCTGAATGAATGTACGAAGTTCAAGATCATTGCTGTTTATATAGTAAGTACGTCTAACGCTTATCTCACTAGTTTTTAGGGTCATGCTGGTACACCCCCAAGCGACCGCGATAGAGAAGCTGGCCCGTTCCACTACTCAACACACGGTCGGAAAGATAGAGGTCATGTAGTTTTTCTGTCACCCTCGCTCCGTATCGGAAGCCCCTCTTGATAAAATTTCCTCCCTTCCGAGAGAGTTCCGAGTGGCTAGTCTGTGCGTCACTGCGAACATTCCCGTTCTACGACATGATCCGGAGCTACAAAGGGAGTTCGACGTCAAAAGGAAGCGACGTGGCCGTTGCATCGTACGTCTGGTAATGTACCCCTTAAAAAGTGCGACCCTTGTACATACATTCGACTCCGTCATAAGCCAAGGCCTGGTGTCTCCACCGACGTGTATGGGGTTAAGATGGAGTGGACCTAACCATGAGGTGCGTTCCGTTGCTGCTCATATGGCCTGGGATCGACCTGACAGCGCTTTGTGAATCCGAACTCTCTGGCATTCCCCCTTCTCCATGGAGGCTCGTTTGACCCATACATCCGTCGCTTCAATTCGATACCGTACAAGAGAAAGGTACAAATCATTTCCAGCATGCTGTCCTACCCTCTCCGAACGGGCGCGTCCCGTGCCCATCAGCAGTGGGACCTACGGCCATGATGACGACAGCATTCAGCATCCACCTGCTCTCCTATACGACCCTATACGAGAATATCACTTTAGGATGGTGGATATATGGGTCCTCATGCTACGACGGTATGATAGGAATTATTTTGTCTGTGGATATGGAGGATACGTGCGAATCTCTCCGAGTCTCCCTAGATCCAATGGAGTCTCTGCGGTTATACGCAACCACGAGCACCTGCTCTTTCGAGATCGGAGCTAGCTTGGTGAAAAGGTGCTGGTGAGATGGGTCCAGGAACACCCAATTATCTGGGACTAGGATCTCGGGCTGCGAGATCCGGCGTCCGCGGTAGGAAGTACGAGGTCCCATCAATGACCTTCATGATGAAGAAAGTAAGTAACATTTACTCTCTTCAACTCAGAGGCGCCTCACCCTCGATCGCCATCCTCGCAGAGCGTATTCTGTTTTCGTGGGCGTGCGTCAACTCTTGACCCTCTCCTCCTGTCCAGCCGGGAGTTGAACTTCTCGATCCCAACCTCCAGACCCCGTCCCAAGTATGAAAGGAACTGATCGAGAGTCCGTCCTGGACCGGGTAGGTCGGACACTGTGGAGTCGCTGGCGGTGTGTACGGAAAGTCTTGAGTCCGCTCGAAGGATAGGGATAAGGGCTTCGGGCAGTCTAAGCTCGTACACGCTTGACTCGTATGCTGACGGGAATGTCGTGCCCGCCATACGTCGCCCCACGTATCGCACTGGTACTGACAGGGAGGCCGAAGAGGCGGGGCGGGGGTGGCTCAATAGATAGTGAGTGTTTATCTATACTGATGGGCTTAGACTCACGTGTGACGATAGTCAATCCAGCGTCCAGTGGCCCTGATCTGGGACCGGACACATGCCTTCGCTGGCTATTTATACAAAGTATCTTTCCCACTATCAACTGGTCACTGGGTGATGCTGGTTGCTCGAAGCTTGATTCCGAAATGCAACCGACGGCTAGACCGTGTTATTCCAGGATGCAATTGTGGTAATGCAGCCGGAGTCGGACGCGACCCTATGCACGTGTCATCACGGATATCACCTCCGTATGTATTCTTGAATTTCTTGTGCGCTATTCGGACTGCAGGTGAATCCTCAGCTGATGTAACACCTCCTTTCGCCCACACGCTGAAGGCTAACCTTGGCTTGTCATTGTACGCATCTGTCATTGGTCAATCTTCGACGCAGCAGTAATGAAGTGGTATCCGATCACTGTCCGAAGCCCACGAATAGCCACAGACATAAGCGTAAGTGCCTGATTCTGGCGAAGTTCTACATCCTGAAGGGCTTTCTTCGTTGTGCGGCGTTACAAGTCTAGTACTAGGGTGTAAGGGTTGGAGATACAGTTTAAACCACTTCTCGACTCACACCAACAACGTGTACGAGTGGCTGGTCCGAGATAATGCGTAAGGTGAAGACAAACAAGAACGACCCTATCATACAACAATGTCCAACGTTCGTATCTATTTTACATAATAACTTTGAAACTAGTACACAGTTATGCTTCGGTCTCCACGGTGGCTGCGAAGGTGAATGTGAGCATACATATGTATGGCGAGCAATGGATGAACGACTCACGTTCGCGGTCCTTGTTCCCGGTGATTGTGTTCTTGATACTCTTTGCTCGCTTCTTGATACCTTCCTTCGACCACAGCGCCGTCCTCGCGGGTTTGAACTGCATCACGCCCCGGTGGCGCATCGCAAGCTGGTGCTTCCTCTCCTCCTCTATACCCTGCTTCACCTTCCGGTCGTCTTCCCCATTCTCTTTCACTTGCGCGGTGCGTTCCGCAATTCTCTCCTGCCCTTCCACGCGATCATACGCTTCGTACCGATGCTGCTCCTCGCGGCTCGTCTGGAGAGGCTCATGGTCAGGGTCCAATCCCGAGTCGAGGACAAGAGCGCAAGTGAGATATCCGACGATGTCATACTTGTGCGTCTTTGCAGTTTGTTCGTTGACTACAAAACACAAGTGGTGGCGAGTCAGGCACGAAGAATGGGGCAAATGAAAGGGGCGTACTGTAGTTTTGTCTGACTTGAGCCAGTTTATCGCTTCGCAGAACCGGGAGACGCAAGGTGACTTCCTCATCATCCGGCACGTCTTTCAACCACGCAACCGCAACATAGTCGCAATCCTGCCCAATGGGCCCAACACCGCCAGACCCGATCTCAAACAGCACCGCGCTCGAATACCGGTTATATACCGGCAGCCGGATCTTGTCCACAGGCAGGTCCCAATGCACATTATTGTCCGTCACAGTCGCAGACGACGACGGCGCTTTGTACGAATCCTCCGACGTCGACATCGTGAGCTTCTTCGTCTTGAAGCCCTCCCGCAGCTCCTCGTTCGACTCGATGGAGATACTCCCCAGGATCTCCACCGTGCCCGTGTCCCACCCGAGCATCTCCCTTGGCAGCGGCGTCTTCACCTGGCGGAACAAGAACGAGATATTCGCGCGCCCATACCCGATCCCCTCCTGGAGCGAGAACAGCCGCGTCACCTCAGAGCTATTCTGGAACAGCTCCGCCAGTTTCACGGTCACGATCCCCAGCACCGGATCCTTTTCCCTCACCCGCGCGTCCCTTACCTGCACGCGCACAATCGTCTCCCTCCAGTCCCGGACGAACCGCTCCGTTCCCGCCTCAAAGTACGGCATGCTAGTGTACTGCTTCACCCGCGTCTTGTAGATCAAATCGTCGTTGACGATAATCTCGCAGTACCCATTCGGCAAATTCTCTCCCTCCTCCGCCGCTTCCTCCGTATCCTGGCCGCCCTGACCCTCGCGAGACCCAGTGTTCCCCTTGATATCCTGCCGCTCGAGGTTATTAATTTGGTGAATAATCACGCTCAGAATCCCGCTTGGAATGTTGGGATCCGGCGGGGTCCTGAGGGCATCCGCCTCCTCCTGTGTATCAGCCACCGTCGGCGTCTCCTGCGCCTGCTTCTTGTCCTTCACGACGTCCGGAACGTTCGGCTGCGGGTCCGCCTTCTTGAGCGCCTTATTCAGCGGCGCCTTGTCGAAGTACCCGACCTCCCAGTGCAGCGTCCCTGGCATGTCATTCGCGTCTTCGAAGCCCTGCAGCTTGTCCACGCGTGAATGCATCGTGCCCGGGTTCTTCATCAACTCGATGAGCGGGACGTTCACCCGCCCGACCAAGTCGTCGGCAGTTCGCTTGTCTGAGTCCCACAGCGTCGCGGACACGCTCTCCTCGGCCTTGACCTCGTCGTCCGTGACGAGCAGGAAGGCCGTCTCTTCCCAGACGGGGTTGAGGTCGCCAAGGATGATGCGCGTACTATAGAGTGGTTTGCCGAACTTTGCGTAAGCCAGGACAATGTATGGGTCCGATAACCCATTCGAGTCTTGCGCAGAAATATCCTCCGCGTGGTGGATGGTGACGACAAGTACACCGAGCGCCTTGGTATCCTTCTTGATTCCGTCACCAGCAAGCATCTGGGCCAAATTGAGCGTGAGGGACTTCGGCGCTACAAATTGTGCGCACTGCAGATAGACATCAACATCTTCTCATGTTAACGGTACGTTAACCCGAACCACTCACAGCAGCAGCGATACCCATCTCCACAAATTGCTTAATCAACGGCAAATCCAGCACATTCGGCAGCTTCTTCGTAAACGGCTCAACGCTAACCTCTACCTTTGGCACGCCCATCAACGTCACCGTCAAATTCCTCACGAAAGGTGGGTTCTGAACAAACTGCATGCGCAGCCGCGCCGTCGCCACGAAACCCTCCACAATCGCGTAGATCGGTATCGGGATGCGGAACCAGTCCCATGCGCTCAGAAAGAACTCCAGACAGAGGTGGATGTTGTGGAAGCGCAGCCGGCGCGACTGTCCGGGTAGCGCCTGGTACGAGATGGACACCTCGTAGTTAAGGTAGTCGCCCGTCTGGTCCGTGTCCACCTCGTCCTTGGCGGGGTCGCCCGTCTGCTTCCCTTTCTCTGCCTCCTCAGCCCGGATCTTGCTTTGCGTGTCCTTGTCGAGCCCGACCCACTCCTCGCGCGGATAGTCCGGGTGCCCCGGCTGGTCTGGCAACGCACGCATCGACACGATCCGCAGCGGATTCGTGCCCTGCCCGACGTCCGTCAGGCGCACCGCGTCAACAAAGCTAGGTAGGGACGCTTGCAGGATATCCTCAACCATGTCACAGATCGGGATGAACATGTCGGGGTTGACGAGCCCCCACACGAGCTTGAGCACCGCGTTCAGCCACTCGACGCTCTCCGGCGTCGGCGGCGAGTACGTCTCGCCGCGGTCCTTGTGCATCTTCATCCGGATCCGCTCGAGCTCCTTCTCAATCTTGCGCCCCGCGTTCTCAGCGCCGACCCATGCGACGAACGCGGTACTTGCGAGGAGAGTACTCCGCACGGAAAAGGCCTTCCAGGAGACGCCGTGGCCGAGGCAGGTGAAGAAGAATGCAACAGCACAGAGGGCCGTTACGACAAGTGCGCCGGTACGCAGGATACTCTTGGCGTGCGAGAGGTCGACCGGGTCGACTGGCGGCGGGAATGGCTGCAGGCAGATGTTGCCCACCTGCGCTGGGGCAGGCGCGGGATAACGCGGGTCTTGTTTGGCCGGGTCAGTGGGCTTCTTCAGAGCCGGGCCAGCTTTGTCGCTGGATGGGTCCAGCCCGGCGTTGTCGAAGCCCTGCTGGCGGAAGTCTGTGTGAGAGTGTCAATTATTGTATTAATGTCGTTGGAGACGAGTAAAACGTGTACCATCGAACTTGGGGTCCTTGACTAACACGTCCACGCCTGTGACCGGGTCCTTCGCCCACCGATCTCCCTTCTGCTTACCTAGGTCCGCAGGTTTCGCGTCCTTTGGTGGCTGGAGGCGCTCCATCATCTCCTTCTTCTCGTCTGCGCCGCTCTTCTTCTGAGGCGGCGGCGCGGCGGCGCCATCTGAGACTGCCGGCGTAGGCGGTAAGGACTTGTCGACTTCAACATGGTCGGCGTTCTGAGAGCGCGCGAGCTGGTCTTGTTCGGCTGCTCGCATGTGAGTCTTACTTCACTTCACAAAGGAAACAAAGCCTAGGGTACGTACCTTGGTATCCCTGAATCGTGGGCACTGGGTTTCTCCCCGAATATCCCTCGCCGTACTGGTGACTTGTCGTCGCCATCGCGCTCCGTCGTCGTGGTCGTCGTGGTTGGTGAACAAGAATGTGGGGGCGCTCGCTCCCGCAGGCCCCGTCATTTCTAGTCCGTCTGTAAGGGCTACGTCAGTCGTTCCTGACGATGTCGGGCTCAGCGCACGCGATGCCAAAAGTGGAGAGCGAGCAGCCTGTTTGACAGCTGTGACGACGAGCACGATCGGACCTCGTTCATTCGGAGCCGTGTCCAGGCCGTTGCCAGCTTTGCATCCGGGCTGCAATTTCTTGAAAATATAACATATCTCGATCCAATGCAAGGGAGAAAGCGTATGTTTTCTTGGGGGCGTATGTCGCGTGAACGGGGAGGGGGAGGAAATTGCCGACGTTAATCTTGGACAATTTCCCCGCGACTTCTACTGATCCGGGATGACATCATATCTGAATCTTAATTAACTGCCACATAATCCAATTACCGGTTTGAGGAACATATATGCAGCCACCGTCTACAAGAGCGCACAAGGATTCTCGAAGATGTTCAGTAGGGAATTCCTCTTCAAAGACCAAGGAAAATACATGGTATTTCCCCAGCTAGACTCAGTTGTCTAATTTAAATCCCACTTAGTCCTCTCCACCACCACATTCCCGTCTCTCCATCACTGTGCAATACGCGGGGACACATGGCGGGGAACACATTCACATTAGCCCAGGAATCGATATCCTTTAAGCATAGACTGCCCGAACGGCTCATCCCTCTCCTCCGAGAAGACTCGAGACTTTCGCCACACACCGCCAGCCCCTCGGCCGCTTTGTCTCGTATTTGGACCGGAGGGTGGAGGATCGGATCGACGGGGTCTGTGCCCGGCTGGACAGGAGAAGAGCATTCAGAGCGCGTACGCGCTCCCGGAGGCAGAACTCACTGCGGGTCGAGGAGGGTCGAAAATGGGACTCTTCGAAGCAAATATAACGAAACCTACCTACTCTCTTCGCTACAGGTTGGTGGCAAGGGCGCGTAATTCGTTACCATGGCCTCCCAATTCTAGAGTTCACTGATTCAAGCCCCACCTAATTCGGCGTTCCTGGACCCATCTCACCAGCACCTTTTCACCAAGCTGGCTCCAATTTTGTGCTCGTGGTCGCGTACAACCGCAGAGACTACATTGGGTGTAGGCCCTACTGATATTAGGCAAGGGACACGTGCCTGCATGGCGATATCTGTGATCTTCTCGGTCTAGTGGATAGACATAGCGGAGAGGGTGGGGTAGCATTTGAACAACAATGAATACGGCGAGTGACTGCACTGTACTATACCTTTCTGTTTGACATCAGCAATGCCAATCCGAACATTGAATTTGAGGGCCGGATATACGGGTCGGATGTGCCTCGGTAGCGCAATCAACAGTCGGTCACGGAAGTAACCTTGGGACGGGAGGAGGTGACGTACTGCAATCAACTTTATCACAGCCCATACGTGTCGGTGAAGAGCCGAACCCATGGATTATGACAGAGTCGACTGTACTTGCCACACTCGCACCGTTAAAAATTACATCACTAGGGCTTACTTCCTTACCTGTCAGTAGAGGGCCATTGCTATGCATGGCAGGACACGAGTCCTGAGTTGTGTCTGATAAGTGATAGCATTGGGTGTATAAATGTTCCAATTGATGTATACAGTACTCTTTCTTATGCACATATCAAGAGCCCTTAGATCTGTATGTGTGATGTCCCCTTTGTTCATACTTTGTCCTCCTGTGGCCCTGCCATCATTCTACCATAAAAGTCCCTGCCTCTCTGACAGATTGAAAGTTGGTCTGTATTGGTGGCTACAAAATTGTATTTGTACCCAGCCCAGGGGATAGTGACAGCTGCACTACTAGACACAAGTAACATAGATCAAAGTGCTCCTCTGCTGCCAATCAAAGATTGGTGGCTCTGTCACACAGGTCATTTGTCCCCAGTGGAAGAGACAGTCAATAATACCTGCAGACTCCAGGTACCATCCTACCAGAACCAGAGTGCTCATCCACTGCCAATCTTCGATTGGCAGCTCCCTCGCACTCATTTTTCCTGAACCAAGCTGAAGGACAGTCATCAGAAATGGGGGTCGGCAACTCCTGCCAGCCGAATGTCCGCGTGACCGTGATTGTCACACTCGCGTCTCGCAATCCGGCCTCGCTACTCATCTCGGGTTGTGTGGCATATTCCTTCGTGGTAGTGAGCTCTACTACAATGAGATAGATTGGTTGTCTCAGATACAGGGCTATATGGATAATATCTACAATAAGAAGCACTATTATAGTCTATATAGTGCTCTATATTAGTAATAAAGCAGTATTTTTGAGAGCCCTCAGACTCAGGCATTACAGCAGCTGGCTGGTAAAGAATTAAAAGGGTAGCCTTCAGAGAATCTCTCGACAGCCTCCAATAGTGCAGTAATCTTTGCAGATCCTATCTTCCGGAATTGAGTCTTGTGTCCTCGAGAACGCCCTATCCGGGGCCTATCCATGACGAGGAAGCTCAGCAGATCAATCAAGCAGCCCAGAATAGCTGCGAGACCAGCCAGAAGTGATGCATCACCGTAAAAACACGTCCCGACGCGTAGCGACGCGCTCATTCAACGCGTCTCGGCACTTGCCGAGCAGGCTCATTGGGCTGCACGTCGTTGTGGTGCAAACTGTGGATTCCACACAGCACCACAATTCCCAGAAAAATCATATAATATTCATTTATGAACAAAAAATCACATCCTTCCCTTCCTTTTTTCCGATTTGTACTTCATGTGTGTGTTTCTGTGCTAAATAGCCCCCATAATTGACCGGTTTTCTACCTTCAAGGCCAAAATCGCAAAATTGGACGGGAAGAATAGATTCTTCTGTTAAAATAATATAATATATTCGACCTTTGCGTAGACGTGCACGTCTGTGAACGAACAGACAAGTAAACCCACTTAGCACGTCTAACGAACAAGTGCAAAGATCTCGCATTACCTGTGAACGAACAGACAAGTAAACTACAGGTAATGGTAAGTCCATGAACGAACGGGTTCGTGAATACAAACTCACCCCACTTAGCACGTCTAACGAACAAGTGCAAAGATGGGGGTGTATCTACGGGGGCGTTGTACTTAAGGTCCTCGAGCTCGCAAGGTACAGTACAACAATCTAGATACGTCAAAAGGCTATCACAACGCTATATGAGCTGTCAGAGTGATAAAGAGTTACGATAAGAGAACGAAAGATAAACATAACCCAAAAAGGAAAGAATGTCGCTAAATTTGGAATCCGTGCAGTTTGCCACAGCCTGAGAAACAGAGCGGTGTCACCTCTCTGATTCCCACAGTCGCTCCAACACTCCCCCTCAAACTGTGCGGAGTCCGAGCTCAACAGCGAAATGCTTGACCTTCGGCGAAGGAAGAGCCTTGGTAAGGGTATCGGCCACCATGTCGGCAGTAGGGCAGTAGACTAGACGAAGCTTCCCATCTTCAACGACCCAGCGTATAAAGTGGAAACGAATGTCGATGTGCTTCGAGCGAGCATGGTACTGATGATTCTCCGTGAGCGCAATAGCCGATTGGTTGTCCGAGTAGAGTGTTGTAGCCTCCCCAATAGGCGTGAGCAATTCCCCAATGAGGGATCGAAGCCAGAGAGCTTCTTTTGCAGCGTGGGCAGCGGCCACGTACTCGCTTTCAGTCGTCGACAGCGAGATAATTTCTTGTCGTTTCGAGCTCCAAGACACAGCACCGCCGTCAATAAGGAATGCATAGCCTGATACCGCATGTCGATCCTCAGCCATACTACCATCAGCGTCAGCATAACCAACCAACTCTCTGCGAACACCTCCATAACACAGCCATAGATCCCTCGTCCCCTTCAGATACCGGAAGATGCGTTTGACAGCGTCCCAGTGAGGCAGACCAGGGTTGACCGAGAAACGAGATAGAGTCGCGACGGCGAAAGCAATGTCGGGGCGCGTACCGAGAGCTGCATACATCAATGAACCGATAGCTTCACGATACGGTACGTCGCGCATAGCTGCAAACTCCTGTGCTGTCGACGGGGCTTGAGCTGACGAAAGACGCAGGTGGGGCTCCATTGGGGTTGAGGCCGGCTTCAACTCTTCGAAGTGATAACGGCGGATGATAGAATCGATATACGAACGCTGCGAGAGGCGAATCGTATGTGTTTCACGATCGCGCTGCACTTCGATACCGAGAAGCCAGTGAAGCTTACCCAGATCAGTAACCTCAACATGCTCCCGCAAACCTGCCTTCAGCGCGACAATCAGCTCAAGAGACGTCGCCGCGATCGTGCAATCGTCAACGTGCACGGCGACTATAACCAAGCCATCAGCAGTCCTCCTCACGAAAACTGCGTGATCCACCTCCGATCGAGCAAAGCCAAGCTTGTCGACAAAGATCCAAGTCAGCTTCTGGTACCATCGGCGCCCGGATTGCTTCAAGCCGTAGATGGTCTTGTGAAGACGCAAGACCTTGCCTTCCGAGTTGGGCACTGGATACCCCGGAGGTTGACGCATATAGAGCACTTCGGAATCAGTCAGCTCTCCATTAAGGTAAGCAGCCTTGATGTCAACTTGGTGCAACTCCCAGTCGTTGCCAGCGGCGAGCGCGAGCACCGTTCTGATAGACGCCAGCTTAGCTACAGGAGCGAATGTGTCGAAGTAATCGACGCCGGGGACTTGGCTGAAGCCCTGAGCCACGAGTCTCGCCTTATGACGCACGACGTTACCGCTCGCGTCTTTCTTTGCGCGAAAGACCCATTTTGATCCAATAACATTGGCGTCTTTTGGCGGCGTCACCAGACTCCAAGTCCCGGCAGTGTTCAAGGCATCAAGCTCCTCGAAAATCGCGTCCTCCCACAAGGTCCAATCCGGACGCTTTCGGGCCTCGCGAAGGTCACGCGGATCCAAAGCTTCAACCTCACTCGTCTCAGCAACTAATGTGTATTCAACTCCCCCTGGCTCATCAGCCTCGTCCGGCACCTCCTCAAGAGTAACGGACGGCTTCGGGGCTTGCAGGCCCACAGGAATGGGCGGATCAGCAGGCCTCGCAGAGGTACTGCCAGCGCCGGAGGTCAAGTCGCGCAAGTACTGCGACGGCTTTCGGTCGCGTTTGGGGCGTTCAACCGGCTCAGGCACGGGCCGCTTCGTACGCGGCTTACGGGCAAATGTGCCAGGCGGTGCTAACTCGGGGACAGGCTCGTTTTCGGAGATGGCAGGTTGCTCGGGCAGCGGCGGCAGTACGTTCTCTTGGGGGTCTTCGGGTTTAGTCTCGGTGAGTGTTTTCTTCGGCTGCGAGGACGTTTCGCTAACAATTTCGAAGTCTTCCTCTTTCTCCCCCTCGAAACGTGCCTCAGAAGCCCAATTGTCGAAAAACACGTTTCGTTCGATGGTCACGGTACGTGTTTTTGGCCAATAGACACGATATCCTTTTGACTCATCCGATATCCCAACCATACGGCCCTCGCGAACTCGCTCAGCGAGTTTCGAGCCCTTCCGCCCATCGTGAACCCAAATACGAGAGCCCCACTCACGCACTCCACGTAAGTTCGGTTTCTTGCCCGTTAACGCTTCGTACGGCGTCATGCCACCTAACGCCTTTGTAGAGGTTCGGTTCTTCAACCACACAGCATGTCGGACTGCCTCCCCCCAGAGGGATTTCGGAAGCCCACTCGCGTGCAACATCGCGCGGACCTTCTCCAGAAGTGTACGGTTCAGGCGTTCGGCAACACCGTTTTGCGCGGGGGTGTCGTGCACGGTAAGCTTTGCTCGGGTACCGGCGCTGCGAAGGTGAGCAGACATTTCATCGCTCCTATACTCGCCGCCCCGATCGGAATGCAGTGACTTTACCGCGGCGTTGTGCTGTGTACGGCACCATGCCTCGAAGTCCTTGTAAGTACTGAAGACTTCATCCTTCGAGCGCAGCAAGTATAAGTGTGTATGCCGAGTAGCGTCGTCCGTGTACGTGACATAGTATCGGCGTCCACCAAGGGTTTGCACAGATGACGGTCCCCAGACATCGGTATGAATTTCATCACCGAATTTCTCTGCCCGCTGACCCTCTCGCACCTTTGGCACAGGCTTGCGTGTTGCCTTAGCCATCACGCATGACTCGCAGAAAAAAGGCTCGCACGATGACGTGTTGAGAGCCAATCCGGTCACGAAACCCTTCTCGACCAGGCGGCGCGCAATATCGGGCGAAATGTGGCCCATACGCCGATGCAGCTCGGCGACCGTTACACGCTCCGTTGCTGCAGCTGCAACCTCGCGTTCCGGCTCTACTGACTCGTGTACAACACGGTATAGGCCTTTGGACGACCGCGGGATCTGGCCAACTATTTCACCGCTATCCTCACGGATCTCGCACCTCCCATCTCCAAACGTGACTGTGTAACCGGCTTCGTCAAGACGCCCAACGGAGATGAGGGTGTACCCGATCTCGGGTGAATATAGGACTTCCGTCAAACGCAGCTTTGACGGGTCAACGCCATTCGGTACGTCCACAACCAAATCTCCTTTACCAACGGCACTGAAATCTTGTTGGTTTGCCGCAGTAAACATCTTCGGTGGGATTTCGACAAATGACTCGAAGTCATCATGGTACGGCGACAGGTGACGTGTTGCACCGGAGTCGTATAGCTCCTTCCGCGGTGCGTTGTTGACGTTCTTCTCGTCGCTAACGTGTGCGTTCGTCTCGACAGGGTCTTCCAATACGGCCTCAATAACCGCCAGGACATCGGCCTCTGCCAAGCCTTCGAGTTCGGCGCCGATCGCATCAACAGCATCTGGTGACAACACAAATGCATCACCCTCGTCGCCACTCGACGCGCAGCGGTCCCAAGACCCATCAGACCCATCCCCGTCTTCATATAAATCAAAGAACGGGTCCTCGCCTTCATTGTCACCCGCGTCTGACTGCTCGTCGCTATCGCAGATGCTCATCAAGTCCGGGATCTCGTCGCCCTCGCTATCAACATCATGAATAGGCTCTGGCGGCGGCAGTGACTCAGCGTCACTATCGACATCGCATTCCAGCACGCTGTAGACGCCCTCGCCTTCTGACTCGGATTCCGCCGCGTTGGCGGTACCACTAGCCTTTGGCTTTGGCTTCGACTTGTCGTCTTTGCCATCCTTCTTCTTGGCCGGCTTTGGACACGCGCTACGGATGTGCCCGGTCTCTCCACAGTTCCAGCAAATAGGTCCTCGACGTTTTGACTCCCCCTTCTTCTGCTGGACTGCTAAGGCTTCGTCATCTTTTGCCTTCGTGGATCCGGCACGCTCTGAAGAGTTGGCACGCTGCCGATCATACTCTTCCGAAATCTGCTGCATCAAGATATCGGGGTCGACTTCGGGAGCAGCAGGGGCAGGAACACCGGGAATAACGGGCATGGTACGTGCCTGCATCTTCGCCATCATCTCAGCTGACGACAGCATGCTCGAGGCAAATCTGGCGAGGTAATCTGGCAAGCACGACACTATAGTCGACCTCATGTCCTTGTCGTCGATCTCGACGCCAAGCGACATCAACTCCTCACGCTTCGTGGCAAGCCCATCGAGGAAGTTTCGGATGTTTGCCTTTGGTGGACACTTGCTCGCGAGGAAGCGCTTTCGAAGGTCGGTCTGTGCAAACATGCCCTTCGAGGTGAAGTCCAGCTGAATTGCCGCCCAGCGCTCCGCTACGGTCCCATACCGGCGGATCTTCATCAACGCAGAGTCAGGGAGCTTCTGCGATAGAAGGTAACGTGCCGTAGCCTCATCATCGTCCCACTTCTGAGCCTTCTCTTTCTCATCATCCGTCGGCGTAGTACCAGCAGGCTGAGGACGAGTAACGGACCCAGAGAAGTGACCCCAGAGCTTCTTTGAGGCCACAGCCTCTTGGAAACGCTCAGCGAATATCGGCCAGTTGACGCCGCTAGGATCAAGCTTAGGCACAGACGAAGGGAGGGTGTCGGTAGACTGAGTAGTCGCCATCGTAGATAGGGGCTATGTGGACAGCGAGAGCAATAGAGCAGGGAAAGCTTGGGCTCAATAACCTGTTAAAATAATATAATATATTCGACCTTTGCGTAGACGTGCACGTCTGTGAACGAACAGACAAGTAAACCCACTTAGCACGTCTAACGAACAAGTGCAAAGATCTCGCATTACCTGTGAACGAACAGACAAGTAAACTACAGGTAATGGTAAGTCCATGAACGAACGGGTTCGTGAATACAAACTCACCCCACTTAGCACGTCTAACGAACAAGTGCAAAGATGGGGGTGTATCTACGGGGGCGTTGTACTTAAGGTCCTCGAGCTCGCAAGGTACAGTACAACAATCTAGATACGTCAAAAGGCTATCACAACGCTATATGAGCTGTCAGAGTGATAAAGAGTTACGATAAGAGAACGAAAGATAAACATAACCCAAAAAGGAAAGAATGTCGCTAAATTTGGAATCCGTGCAGTTTGCCACAGCCTGAGAAACAGAGCGGTGTCACCTCTCTGATTCCCACAGTCGCTCCAACATCTTCGCTATACAAAAGAATATCTACAATTTTTTCCCGATTTTACAGTAGCTACTGAGCCCAAAGTTTGCACCGCACGGTGCAAAGGTTTCCTGGCTGGTGTGGCTGAAGCGTGACGCGCCGGTCGGAGTTTAAATTTGGCAGGAGTTGCCGACCCCCATCAGAAAGGATACTCAAAGAGTACCCCAAGCAGCTGGGAGCAGAAACAAAATATATATCACACATGTACTAGTTTCAGTTTCTCAAGGGGACATATAGAGACCACTGAGCAGAAGAAATCAGGGTTCCAGAGGCAGCAGAGATTGAAACACACAGGCCCAAGATGCCTGCCACCAAAGAGACTTGTATCATAGTCTCTGCCACCCACACGTCGACTCAGACTATGTGTGTGAAAAACAATCAATGTTGAGACTAATTCCCACAGTAACAATCCATCAAACTATTCAGCAGTCAGCATATTATTTCAGAACACAAGTGCAATATCCAAGAACCTCTTATAGCCAACATAAGATCAATGTGTATGTACCAGTAATGATTGGATTGAAAGGAAGCACAGCCCACCAAGTTGACATGCTTCAACTGCTGCATGTCCTAGACTAATGAGCAAGTGGGCAACTATGACATCTCTCAACTACAGAAATGCGCTTTCTGCAGTCAAGCTATGTCATAGTAAGCAGGAGCCAATGAGAAGCCAGAGATCCCAACCGGCGCAGCACCTCAGCCACCGACTACAAACCGCCACAAAAGTCAATTCCCACGGTAAGAACATGCCACAGACGACAACGAGCATGCAGTAAAAGACAGAGGTACGATAAAATGCTCAAAATATTCCAGTGGATGGACAACCCAAAAAAACCTCTTCATAGAAGAAACCACCCAAATACACCCAAATCCCAGGACAGTATTATTGAAAACAGAGACTACAAATCCGATTTTGTAGTCTTTTTGTAGTCTCCAATACAAGCGGACTTTAAAGCGGACATTAAACAGTGTAGTCAAGACTACTAGCATTGGGGGGGTTCTGTAAAAGTCAGATTTTTTACAGAACTCCGAAATCTCGAGAAGTATGCTACAGGGAGCTTAGCGGGTTGGTACATATATGCATTGTATACCATACAGATGGTCTGTGAAGTCACAATTGCCTCAAGTTGGCCCCTTGTCGTATGGGAGGTTGAACACCGTCCAACATGCCCACTGTAACAGGTCTGATGGCCACTTGATGGGTAGATCTGCCAGCCTACACGGCCCCGGCATATATCGGCTTGCCTAGAGAAGGTATTTATTGTATGTGTCAAGCTCCTGCGCCCACCCGGTAATAGCTGCAGGCTTGTGAAGTGCTCGTATGGTAGATTTTACAGAACTCCAAGGGCCCAAGGGCGTGACAGATGCGTGACAGACGCGTGCGGATCAGATAGTGTTACCCGCGCGTGACGTTTTGACATTACTCCCCGCAAGTGCCGTCTGTCTGCGGCATCTCTCTGTATTACTCTGTACATAGTGAATCAAGATCATTCTTCTTGCAGATGGTACTTAGGAAGGTATACTATAATGCCTGAGTAAAATAACAGGGAATGATGAAGAAGGTAGCCCTTGGCCGGTCATATTGTCAAGTTTTTACAGAACCCCCCCAATGATAGTACAACCAAAAGGTCACACACATTCTCGGCACCCAGTGATTCCCACGGGGTACAATGTTCGGCACGCACCCAATTTTGCGGGTAAGGACTCATCCTTCGTAAACTCAGGACTGGTAATGATGTCAAACTGCTTTTGTAGCTCCGGATCGTGCTCTCTGTGAGCGTGAGAGGGGTCGAAATTAGACCGGTAGTTTCGACCGCCTAACGGAGGGATTCCAACCGATAAAGGGCTGGAATTGTCCCCCTACCGTACGAAAGCTATCGTGTCAAATTAGGCCACGAAATTGTGAATTCCGACCGGTAGATCACGATGCTAAAATGAGACCGAGAATGAACCAATTTTAATACGTTAGACTATTGAAAACTTGAGCAGATATACATGTGAAGGATGATGCAATTTCTGAGTGATCAAGTTGGGTTATTTCTTTCGCTATTTGACCGCATTTCCGTACGTTACTCGCTACACAAACACACCATGTTTCGGTCGAAAACAAACTTTATAAATCAAAATAACACGCTATACAATCAGTACTATCGGAGAGATATGTTACAGTAGGAGACAATGAAGTAAAGAATAGGTTTGAATATAAGTAGCCAAGGGTGCAAGTAAAACTAACGAGGAGTCATAATGAAATAAGAGGAGGGGAACAGGATGATATCAAGGGTGGG
>NW_006920411.1:215031-217481 GCF_000344685.1 Gloeophyllum trabeum ATCC 11539 | reverse complement strand
ACCAGCGAAAGGGAAAAGTACATGAAGGAAGGACGATGCTTCACTTGCGGTCAGACTGGACATAGAGCTGCCGATCACAAGCAGGACAAAGGGAGACAGCCAGAGAGAAGGCCTGTCCGTACCGCGGAAGTCAAAGAAGACTCAACCAAAGAAGTGTCTAATATCGCCAAGATCAAAGCCATGATGGCAGAACTTGAAGAGAACGATAAGATCAAGCTCCTCGAAGACATGGCGGAGAAGGATTTTGCTTAAGACGACCTGTATCAGCGTCAGGCTCGTCTCATTCCTACCTTTCTACTGTAACAATAGCAAAGACTGTTGACCAGTCAATGAAGATTGAAATTTTGCTATCACGTGGAAAGGGAAGCGCTGAAACAACTGCAGAAGCTCTCATCGATTCGGGGGCTGGAGGAATCTTTATCGACCAGAAGTTTGTGCTGACAAACAAGCTGAAGACGGTCCCTATACCTAAACCAATCAAGGTCTTCAATGTTGACGGCACCAAGAACAGGCAAGGTCTCATTACCAAGGCCGCATTCCTACAGATGAAAATTGGAGATCGAGTCCGCTCTATCCGATTTTTGGTCACCGACCTGGGAAAAGAAGACGTCATTTTGGGACTACCTTGGTTACAGAAGAACAACCCAGAGATCAACTGGGTTACTGGACGGATTGACTTTGGAAAGAGAAAATCCATCCTAAACGTAACCATTGAAGAAATCCCTGATGAGGAATTCTCCATCAAGCGCCAATACTGCAAAGGACCACTGCTGGCACACGTCGATGACCCCATCTTCCAAAGTACACCAAAATGGAAGATCAAGTTAGATGACGTCTACGCCCTGATAGCACGAACTAGGGCTGAGGAAGATGACCTCCTCATACGGTTTATCACTGGACAATCGGACACTGGCAAGAAGGTTAACCCTGCAATGCGGATGGCTCAAGAAGCTGAGAAGGAAGCCAAAAGCAAAGCAGAATTACCTGAACGGCAAGAAAAGTTCGGAACGATTCCCTGAACGACGGCCTTATGATCATGCAATAGATCTCAAAGAAGGATTCGTTCCAAAGAATCAGAAGCTCTATCCCATGTCACCATTAGAGCAACAGAAACTGGACGAATTCTTAAAGGAAAACTTGTCAAAAGGCTACATCCGACCATCTAAATCCCCTATGGCATCACCATTCTTCTTCGTAGGCAAGAAGGATGGAGACGTACAGCCTTGCCAAGATTACCGGTATCTCAATGAATGGACAGTCAAGAATGCCTATCCAATTCCCCTGATCAGTGAAATCTTGGACAAGCTACAAGGGGCAAAGGTTTTCACCAAATTGGATGTCCGCAAAGGCTACAACAATGTCCGTATCAAAGAAGGCGACGAATGGAAAGCAGCATTCAAAACCAATCGAGGATTGTTTGAACCGACCGTCATGTTCTTTGGCCTATGCAACTCACCGGCAACCTTCCAGTCAATGATGAACGAACTATTCAAAGACATGATTGATGAAGGATGGCTCATCATATACATGGATGACTTCCTTATCTTCTCCAAGACAGCTGAAGAAGATACGGAAAGAACAAAACGAGTCTTGGCACGATTAAGGGAAAACGACCTATTCCTCAAATTGGAAAAATGCCTATTTTGTCAACCAGAAGTGGAATACCTTGGACTGATCGTCAAGGAAAACCACTTGGGCATGGATCCAGTCAAATTGAAAGGAATAGCAAGCTGGCCTGTCCCTAGGAAATTGAAGGATGTCCGGTCATTCTTAGGATTCTGCAACTTCTACCGACGGTTTATTCCACACTTTGCCAACATCTCTCGACCATTGAACGAACTCACCAAGAAGGATCATCCTTGGGACTGGACGGCGGAATGTCAAACGGCATTTGAAACCTTGAAGCAGAAGTTCCTGGAAGAACCAGTGCTGATGATGCCGGACAAATCCAAACCATTCATCCTGGAAACCGATGCATCCAAGTTTGCATCAGGGGCAGTTCTACGCCAACAGGATGTAAATGGAGACTGGCACCCATGCGGATATATTTCACAGGCATTTGACAAGGCTCAACGAAACTATGAAATCTATGATAGGGAGCTTCTGGCAATCATTCGAGGGCTACAGAATTGGGACTACTACTTCGAGGGCGCACCCCATCCAGTCACAGTCTACTGCGATCACAAGAACTTACAGTACTATCGATCTGCACAGCGCCTAACAAGACGACAAGCTCGGTGATCACTGTATTTGTCCAAGTTCGATCTGATCCTGAAACATATTCCTGGGCCACAAATGGTGCAATCAGACGCGCTCTCAAGACGACCAGACCTATGCCCTGACGAGGAAGACAATGACCAGATGATCCTATTGCCAGAGCAAATGTTCCATAGAGATGCCACTCCAGATCAGGACGAACGCATGAGCGAACCTTCTACACCTCAATGGAG